>NC_043705.1:145059993-145129186 GCF_006229205.1 Suricata suricatta
GGGGGGGGGCAGGGGGTCTGGGGGCGGCAGGTGTGAGCCTGCTGCAGTGACGCCCAGAGGGACACCAGGTGCAGGGCTCCCAGGCTAGCCGCCCGGGGCACGGCCTCGCCACCTGGAAGGGCCCGTCAGTGGAACAGCGAGGCGTGGACGTCAGGGCCCCGCTGCAGCCCCTGCGACCCAGGGTGACGCAGGCATCTTTCTCCGGCCTCTGTGAACTGAGGACCTTCCTTCCAACCACCTCTGGCAGCATTTTCTACAACTCCCGTCTGAAAGTCCCCTGCCTGGACCCCCCTGGCACGGTCCCCTCTCATTCCTGCCCATGCTTTCTGGTTACCTTTTCCTCTTGGTCCACCTGGCATTTTTGGATGTGCAGGGACTGCGTGCACCTTGCTCACAGGCACGGTTCTGCGGGCCTCTGGACCCTGTTCAGGGTCTCTGGTCAGCCGCCTCCAGGAATTTCCACTGCCCTTGAGGAGCTTCCTCCGTGGGCCCGACGAGGACTGTCTGGAGGGTGACTTCCCGGCTCACACAGGGCTGTCTCTCCTGTTGGTCTGTGTTGGCATAGCCCCCCACCCCGCACCCCACCCCCAAATGTGGGCTAGAAGTGGGCTTTGCTCTCTTGCTCTTCACTGGAATTCGAACTTCACTAGTGCTTCCTTGTTCATTGTGATGTTTCATACTGAATTCTGCTGTGTTCACCTTCTCATGTAACAGAAGATTCTTTCTGCTCCTAGTCTTGTTCGTTATCAGAAATAAATTCTATGGTTTATTAAATACCTTCTTTCATCCCTTCGCAAGACCCAGCGACTCCTAGCCACCGGGACCATTATTTTCCTGAAATGGCCTTTCACTGTTCATCGCATGTTTGTGTTTAACTTACTAATATGTGACCGGTATTTTCAGAGCTCTTTTTATAAGAAAGCAGGGTCTATGAGACTGGTATTAGATTGGCTTCAAAAAAAAGTATGTCAGAATCTATTCTTTCTACAACAGTTGAGAATGAAGGGGGGCCTGTCCCAGAGATTTTTATTCAACGTCTCCTAATTCCTCTGATTCCGGGGCTTCTCCAGGGGTGGGGGTGGGGGTACCAAAGACAGTCACTCCAGGGGTGGGGGTGGGGGTGGGGATACCAAAAACCTGTCTCTAGGATCAGGCCCCCAGCTCTCCTGCAGAAATGGCTGTCTGACTCTCTTGCCTTGTTCTGCATAAAATCCTATTCCACATTTTACTGCATTTGGATTTCATTGAAGATTAGTTTGGGAATAATTGACACAGAAATCTTAGAGTTTTGTTTTATGGGTCTGTTTTTTCATAATTGGGAAATGTAGCTTCTCCGTGTTTGGATTCCTCTTCTTTTCTGTAATTTATTGGAGTGATCCAATCATGTCTCTGGAGGCCCTTCATTTCTGTGGTTAAGTTGCTTTCAAAGCCGTATTTACTTCTGCCGCTATTGTGAGTGGTTTTGTCCATGTGGTATTACATACTTCTCTTCCAGGCAGCCATCTTAACCTTACCCACTTGATCCTCTTGAATTACTCAAAGAGACGCTTAAACTACTCCTAAATAATAATTTAATTTTACGTGTACCACTTATAACTTGTGTTTTTAAGTTTTCTCGGAGTATAAACTGAAACATTCAAGATCGTATTAAATAATCTTAGGCGTAGGGATGCCTGAAACATTTATCCTTAAGTATCTAATAGCTCTTGGTTTAAGAAAGATATTCCTTAACATATTTTTAAATTCCTATTGCGCTGTATTAAGAGATTGACGGAGTTGGAAGCGGAGGTGGGAGCGACGGTTTTGGGTGTTAAATCTTACGACTTCGTGAGCCTGGTAGTCGCTCTCTTTAATCCACTTGTGTGTGTTAACGTGAACCTGTCGCTGTTTGAAGTGAGCTGTGTTTTCATTTCTGAAGGATACAATGGTTGTTTTTGAGGCTGTTTGAAAAGAGGATGTTGCAGGGCGCCCGGGGGGCTCAGTCGGTTAAGCACCCCACTCTTGATTCTGACTCAGGTCACGGTCTCATGGTTTGTGAGCCAGAGCCCGGCATCCGGCTCCGAGCTGACGGCGCAGAGCGGCTTGCGATTCTGTCTCTCCCTCTCTCTGCCCCTCCCCCGGTGTGCATTCTCTCTCTCTCGCTCTCAAAATAAATAAATAAACTTAAAAACAGAGTATCTTGCTATTTTTGATCTAATAGTACTGTATCCAGTTTCTGCTTCTCCATTCTTAACTGTGACTGGTGGGTTTTCTTTTTTTTTTTTTAATTATTTTGTATTAAATTATTTATTTATTTTGAGAGAGAGAATGAGAGACAGAGAGTGCACACAAACGGGAGGGGCAGAGAGAAGGAGACACAGGATCCCAAGCAGGCTGCACACCATCAGCACAGAGCCTGACGTGCACAAACCGGGAGACCATGATTTCAGCTGAGATCAAGAGTCGGATATTTAACAAACTAAACCAACCAGGTGCACCTGGTTGCTTTTCTTTACTGACCTTGCCTTGCGTCAGTGGCTTCCAAACATTGGGATCAGGCAGCATATAGTCTATTTATTGATGTTCTTAAGGTGTATAAGGAGATGCGGAACTTACTGTCTATTTGGTTTGAAAGTCTGAAATAATCCACTTCTCAGTGATCTGGTAGAGTGCCTTATTTTGACCACAATTTCTTGATTGCGTTTCATTTCTCCACCATGTAAAATGTTAATGCTTTGTTTTGAAATTCTAACCATTTTACATGGTGGTTAGAAAATACAGGATGCGTATGGTTTTTTAAAAAAACACCTTTATCTGGGTGTAATTGACATGCAGCAAAGTACACATATTTAAAATACGCAGTTTGAAGTGTTTTGACATATGTATACACCCGTGAAATGATCACCAGAATCAAAGCAGCGAGCATATCCAGGACTTCTCACGTTTCCTCACGCCCACTTCTGATTCCTTTCCCCTGTCCCTCTCCACACCCCTCCAGAGCAGCCTCTAATCTCCTTTCCGTCGGTACAAATCAGTTTGCATTCTCCAGGGTTTTATAGATGGAATCATACTGTATCTGCCCCTTTTTTTTCTGGGTCTGTTCGCTCAGCAGAGTTATTTTGAAATCTATCCATAGTCTTTATTTTTTTTAGCGTTTATTCATTATTGAGACAGAGAGAAACAGAGTATGAATGGGGGGATAGGCAGAGAGAGAGGGAGACACAGAATCCGAAGCAGCTCCAGGCTCTGAGCTGTCAGCACAGAGCCCAACGCGGGGCTCGAGCCCATGAACCGTGAGATCATGACCTGAGCCAAAGTCGGATGCTTAACTGACTGAGCCACCCAGGCTCCCTGAAATCTACCCATATTCTTGATGCATCAGTAATTTATTCATTTCTATCTTGCTGAATAGTTTTCCACTATGTGGATGTACTACAGTTTATGTGTATACTTTTCGATGGACATTCAAGCTTCCATTTTTTTTTTTTTTTGGCTTTTGCAAATAAAACAGCTAAGAACACTCATGTGCAAGTGCGTTTGTGTGGGCTAGCTTGCCTTTTTCCTCGGGCACACAGCTGGGAGTGGAATGGCCTCATACAGGAGAGGGGTTTCTCCCTTTTTAAGAAGCTACCGGGGTGCCTGGGGGGCTCAGTCGGTGAAGCATCCGGCTTCGGCTCAGGTCATGATCTCACAGTTCGTGGGTTCAAGCCCCGCGTTGGGCTGTGCTGACAGCTCAGAGCCTGGAGCCTGCTTCAGATTCTGTGTCTCCCTCTCTCTGGACCTCCCCTGTTCGTGATGTCTCTCTCTCTCTCTTTCAAAAATAAATAAAAACAGTAAAACAAAATGAAGAAGCTACCAAATTGTCTTCTAAATGAGTGGTGCATCTGACATTCTTACGAGGTGTGCATCGGCACCCAGGGCCTGGCACAGCCTCACCAACACTTGGCACGACTAAGGCTTTGTCATGTTAGCCGTCCCGGGGGTGTGTAGTGGCACCTTGCTGTGGTTTTCCTTTGTGTTCCTGATGCCACCTAGGTCGTGGTGCACTGTCTTCTCACCCTGGCTGAGCATGAAGGCCTCATCAGACTGACTGTGTCTCATTTTGCCCAGCACTGCCCAGTGGGGAAGGACACGCAGGGTGAGGGCAGAACCGTGGACTTACCTGGAGTTTGTGTACCGACACAGAGGGAAGAAGCAGGAGTGCATGTGAACTTAAAGACTATAATTTGGGACCGTGCATTCATCTCTAATAGAGAATAGATAAAAGGCTTAGATAATATAGAATAATTGCTCGTCGGGTTCTTAAGATAGTGGGAAGACGGAGAAACGTTTTTTAAGGAGGTTACTCAGGGGACGTATGTTTTGAGGTTTCTCCTGTCTCAAATGTATTTCTCTTGCCTTTACTCTTGATGGAGTATAAACCTGTAATGTTTATTTTCACACTTGGCATATGGTTTTCCTTCATGCTTCCTTTCCATTCCCTACTACGGACAAGTCTGGAGACAGAGCAGTTCCATACCAGTTGAATTTATTTTTTTAAATTGATTTTTAAAAGCTTATTCATTTTTGAGAGACAGAGAAAGAAAAAGAGAGAAAAAGAAACAGAGTCAGAGTATGAGTGGCGTAGGGGCCAAAAAACAAAGACAGGGAATCTGAAGCAGCTCCAGGCTCCGGGCTGTCAACACAGAGCCCGATGGGGAGCTCGAACTCACAAACCATGAGATCATGACCTGAGCCAAAGTCAGATGCTCAACTGACCAAGCCAATCAGATGCCCCTAAATGGATGTTTCTAGTACTTTTCAATCTTTGAAATCCAAAGACAGCACAAGGAAATTTGTATTTTTAATAGATATTCTTAGATACGTTAAGCCCATGCCATCTGCACGTCCAGATCTTCCTTGATTTACCATGTGGTTACACCCTCCAGATACTGTATATAGAATGAGGGCTCTATATGCCAAGGTTTAGTCAGGGCCCTGGTTCAAATTTTTTAAATGTTTATTTATTTATTTTTGAGAGAGAGAGGGAGCAGGGGCAGAGAGAGAGGGAGACAGAATCCCAAGCAGGCTCCTGGCCGTCATCACAGAGCCTGACACAGGGCTTGAACCCATGAACTGTGAGATCATGACCTGAGCCAAAACCAAGAGTTGGATGCTTAACTGACTGAGCCACCCCGGTGCCCCAGGAAGGGTCCCAATTCTAAAGATTAGGTGCATTTTTGTTTTATAAATAATATGGATATAACATATGAAAACAAAGAAAATTGACAATATTTTCTTTATATGCCCAGTGTATTATCTTGTAAACCCCAGCTGGGGATCCACTGACTTAAAAATTACAACTAAGTACTGTTTTATTCTTGACAGAGTGCTGAAAGGTATCAACATGGTTCATAAAGGCACAGTACTCTGAAACAAAGCAATTTATATAAAATAAAGGGAAACTAAGCTAGAAAATGATAGATTTAGGAGTTTCAGAAAGACGATATAAAAATGTGTGCCATAAACATCTGTGTACTTACAAGGGATCAGGCGCAGGTGTATTCTGATGTTGTGAATAGTCAACAGGATAAGAAACACCAAGTCAGTTCGTCACAAGGCTTGTATGATAGAAAACGAAGGGCAGTGAACACAAAGTGCTAAGGGGGCCCAGGACAAATTCTGACCCTAAGGTAAGTCAAGGTTTCCTAAAGGTCGTTAGGACGAGAACCTAGGATGATGTCATGTTCAACCATCTCAACCACATCCTCCAAGTCAATGCAGGGACGAGAGTTTGAGACCTTCATCTACTCCAATCTCATGAGAGGAGCCAGGATCTTCCTGCAAAGCAAAGTTCAGTAAAGGATATTGTTTCCCAAGGGTTCACGTGGTATAATCAAAGGAATCAGCTGTGCCAAATCGACTTCAACCAAGATGAAGTCTCAGATTTCTTTTTTTAAAATATATTTTATTTATTTTTGAGAGACAGAGAAAGACAGCATGAGCAGGGGAGGAGCAGAGAGAGAGGGAGATACAGAATCTGAAGCAGGCTCCAGGCTCTGAGCTGTCAGCACAGAGCCCGACGCGGGGCTTGAACCCAGGAACTGTGAGATGGTGACCTGAGCCAAAGCCGACGCTTAACCGACTGAGCCCCCCTAAGTCTCAGAAGATTTCAAGAAGAGCTGCATTTCACCTTCTCACGCAGCCTCCCTAAGTATCTTCTTTTTCTTGAGACTTTGCTGGATCGTCCATGGCAGGTCGGCTCAGAGCTGAGAGGCAGACACCTAGGATGCAGCCCTTCTCTTTGTCTCTTACGTGAGGTGCTGATGTCTTAGGAAATAGAGCTTTAGTAGAAGAACAGGGAAAATGTCTCATCCTGCTTGAGGGCCCAACAGGAGAAATCCTGCTTTTGCCCTGAAGGGGGCCTGGGGCACCCACAGGCAAGGTTGGAATGCTGGTGAATTACTGCTGACCAGTTTGTTTTTTCTACAAGAAGATGTAGTCCTTTGACACCTTTTACAAATGCTCAGGTGACTTTTCCCTCTTCTCCCCGCCCCCCTTTGTTTCTCCTCCTTTGCTTTATTGATGACAGGTGTTTCTTACATGGCTGGATTACCTAGGATTGTAAAACTGAAAGTTCTTTTATTTAATGTTTATTTATTTAATTTGAGAGAGAAAGAGAGAACGAGTTGGGGAGAGGCAGAGAGAGAGGGTGAGAGAGAGAATCCCAAGCAGGCTCCATGCTATCAGTGCAGAGCCTGACACGGGGCTGGAACTCATGAACCAGGAGACCATGACCCGAGCTGAAATGAAGACTCAGATGTGCAACAGATGGTGAGTCACCCAGGCGCCCCTACAACGGAAATTTCTTAAGGTTGCTTTCTTCTTTCTTCAAAGGCCTACTTAGGATGTCTAATGAAACAAGGTTACTGTTGTATGCATTTGTAATGGACTTCCTCCATAGTAATTAATGAATAGCAACCCCAAGAATCCTTAATAAATGTACCACTCTTCTTTATTAAATGTGTAACTTTCATTCTAAATATCCAGTTTATGTAGAACAAGAGCTACTCATAACTGTAACATATAATTCGGAAACTAATGAATCATGTAACACATTTCTTACAAATCCACATGTTGTAGGCAGCTTCTAGAATGTTCCTCAGTGACCCTGTCCCCTGATATTCCCAGACTTCTATGACCTCATCTCATGGAGAGAAGATAGCTCTATCACATTGCTTCTAAATAGAGTTTGTCAGTATCAAGAGGATGTGGGTTTTTTTTTTTTTTTTGCGACTGGGCCACACATATTCTGACATGCATCTTTTCTGCAGACGCCCTCTCGTGCTGGGTTGGCGAAGCTGGCACACTGACAGGACCTCTGTGGCCAGGAATTGAGGCTGGTCTCTGGCCAGCAGCAAGCTGGGACTTCAGACACGTGTCCTCAAAGAACTCACAAGACAAAAATACAGCCAACCATGGTGAACATCAGCTTGGAAGTAGACCCTCCCTCAGCTGAGACCAGATGAGCCCTGAGCCCTGGCCAGCACCTTGACTGCACACTGAAGAGGGTGACCAGGATGAGGCATGCCCGGTCCTCGACCTGCAGAACTCTCCAACATGGACGTGGTGGTTCTCAGCTGCTAAATTTTGTGATCATTTGTTCTGCAGCAATAGATAAGTGATGCAATACCATACTTTTATCTTGGCTTCATTTAAAATCAATTATGTTTTCATAGAGATGACTCATAAAATGTAGTGCTCGCTCTCAAAAGACTGGTAGAGATTGAAGGCAACATTGGATCAAGTTACAACATATGGTAGTGTTTATTCTGACTGTGAATTTAGAAACTTAATGGCTTAATATCATTCGTCAACAGTAGATGCTTAACCTTTAGCTTCATAGATACCACTTTTTCCCAGAGAAAAGCTCTCAATACTCGGGGATTTGTTTGTAGAATTACTGTAACGGGCTCAGATAAACAATAGGCTGTTTCAGTTAACTAATGCGGAGCTGAAGCTTACACTAAGCTCTCATCCCCCACAATGACATTTTCATGTTGCTCGCGTTTCCCTCAGAAATGATGTTTCTAGTCAGCTATTTTGGTTTAAATTTTTTAAAACTTATTTATTTTTGAGAAACAGAGACAGATCATGAGCAGGGGAGGTGCAGAGAGAGGAAGACACAGAAATGGAAGCCAGCTCCAGGCTCTGAGCTGTCAGCCCAGAGCCTGAGGCGGGGCTCAAACCCATGAACCGTGAGATCATGACCTGAGCCGAAGTTGGACACTCAACAGACTCAGCCATACAGGCGCCCCTCAGCTATTCTGGTTTATATCGACAACATACACTGTAGAAAAAATGAAGAAATCATCATAAGTTTATCTCTGGAAGATCTGTCACTCACTGGCTTTCCTGTTTAATTATCAGTGTATCCAGGAGGACATCTAGAAGGGATTACAGGAGCGTCGTTTCAGAAGGTTGTGCTGCAGTGGCTGGAGACAGATCATCAGAACTTTTCCTACATAAAACGGGTTAACTATTTTTAACACAGGGCACCACAATGCTTCTGAGAGAAGAATCCCAAATGTACCTTCTCTAGATGGTGGACTCGAGCTCTCTCCCCTTGAGTGTGCACCAGACTCACTGAATTTCTTCCACACAGGAATCTGGAAAGAGAATAAAGGTAACTTGCAGTGGAGAAACCTGACAACACCATCTGAACTGGGGGGGGAGGGGGGCGGTCAAGGTGGACGCAACCAGTAACATCAGGTGGCCACCATGAACTCCCAGATGGGAGGCACCTTAGCTCTATGGTCTTCTTCCCCCAAATCTAGGGCTCTGCTCTAGAGATAGGAAACAACCACCAGGCCCAAATGGAGGGACACGCTGCAGAGTAATCTTCAGTAGTCCTCAAGTCTCAAGGTCAGGACATCAACGCAAGACTGAGAAATTACACACATCAGAGGAGATGTGCTGAATAAGGAAGCATATGGTTCCGGATTGGATGTTGGAACAGGAAATAGAATGTTAGTAAAAAAAAAATGGTAAAATATAATTAAATTGTTAATTAGTAGTAGTGTATAAATATTATTTGCTTAGTTTTGACAGGTCTAACATTGTTATACAATAAGTCAACATTGGGAGGATCTGAGTGAATGGTACACAGAGACTTTGTACTATCTTTGAACTTTTTTCCTAAATTTATACTTACTCCTTAATCAAAACTTTAAAAACTATTATGTCACAGTTGTTGCTTATACTTATTGAAATAATGAGCAAGAATCCAACTTTTTTGTTTAAGAAAAAGTATAAAACTCATTCTAGGTGCCTTGTCTGATTTAAACCAATTTAAGTTATATGTTTAATATCCTTAAAGAGTTAAAAAAAATAACAGTCTAGAATGATTCATGTTTAGTTTACAGATTAACACAAAGAAAATTAACACAAAGAAAAATGGTTGATGACTTCATTCTCTTGTGACCTTCATGGTGTTCTTTAGAATGTTACCAAGGTAAGCACCCACCCAACAACATTGAGAGCCTGACTGAGGCTAACCACACGTTACATAAATGAGACGACCAGTCCATTGAACACAAAATTCATTCACATTTTTTTCTGTGCTCTTATCAATGGTTTGGGTCACGTATGGTTCTCATTGAAAAGGCCTGATGCTCATGGCTACTGATCATCCATTTAGGCAGCCTTCCGGGGGCATCCTTGCCCAAAAAGGACATTTAAGAAGCCGCCTTTATACACCACTTAATTTCAGTCCCAAACTCCAAGCCATCGTTTTGTCCGGAACCCAAGGCAAGTCTATGTCAGTGCCTGAATGGGGTTTCCTTACCGGAGTCCAGCTGCGCTTCACTTTTTATTACAATCTTACAACAGTTTAATCGCCCTTGAATCTCTCTTTGGATTGACCGTCACGGTGTCCCCATGCTATGGAGCAGGTCAAAGCTGGAGGATGCCACTTTGCTTTTCTTAAATACAAACAATTTAAATGTGTCATTGTTGATTCTAACTTCCGCATTGTGAGGAATAGTCAACCCAAAGCTATGCCTCTTGTAAAGTGCCCATCACCAAGTGCTCATAATTATATCTGTTGGTAAATATTGGGAAGAATATCTATAATTACATCGGGTCAGGCACATTTTTGAATTTTTATTTTTTGAGCTTTATTGAGGTATAGCTGACATATAAAATCAGATGGTATTTGAAATGTCACAGTAATTTGATGCATTTTGAAAGGATCCGCATCATCTAATTAATTAACACATTGATCATCTTACACATTTATCTTTTATTTCTCCCCTTGGTGAGAATGTTTAAGTTCTACTACTCTCTTAACAAATTTCCATTACACACTCTGGGTTTATAAACTACAGGCGCCATGTCCACCATTAGCTCCTGAGAACTTAGTCGTCTTCCAGCTGAAAGCATGTGACCTTTTACCGACAGCTCCCTATTTCTCCTGCTCCCCAGTCTCTAGAAACCACTTTTTTCCTCGCTGGTGCTACGAGTTTAACTTTCCTTAAGATTCCACATATATGTGAGATCATACAATGTTTTTCTTTTTTTAATGTATTTATTTAAATTAAAGTTAATTAAGTCTTTGGTGTTGTAAAAGCAACTTCATTTAAACATATCATCCATTTCATATATAAAAGGTAGCTACTTTTTTGCATGGACCTCAAGTATATTGTAGTATAGAGGTGGAATTTAAGGAAAGGTATTAAGCAGGCTGTGTTTTAGCTTATGGGCAAGTAATAAATTGTATCATTTATCTTGAATGTATCATAGATAAGCTGCTATATAATGATTGCCACTTCAGATAGCTGTGAAATTAGGTGGTTAACTAGTTGTTACTTAACCTTCTAATTTCTGTATAAGTCTAATTACATGAAATAGAAGTTGGGGTTCTGATTTTTTACTTTGCTTATCCATTTGGAGTGTCATTGTAACTACTGTATTGTAAATGATGGAAAATAATTGCATATGTTAAAAAAATAGTGTTATATTCTAAAAAGAAAAATAAAAAACAAACAAACAAAAAATAAATAAACTAAAGTTAATTAACACATGGTGTAGTATTTGTTTCAGGAGTGGAATTTAACAATTCACCACTTACACGTGACACCCAGTGCACAGCCCTGCAGGTGCCCTTCTCATTATCCATCCCCCATTCGGCCCATCCCCCCACCCGCGTCCCCTCCAGCAGCCCTCAGTTTGTTCTCTGCACTTAAGAGTCTCACACGGTGTCTGATGGTCTTTCTTCATGTGTCTGACATACCTCATTAGTGCAATGCCCTCCAGGTCCATCCGTGTGGTTACGAATGACAGGATTTCCTTCTTTCTCATGGTTGGTTATATTCCAGTGTGTGTATGTGTGTGTGCATGTGTGGTTTTGTGTGGGTCACAGCTTAGTCACCTTTTCATCCATTGAGAAATACTCATGTTGTTCGCATCTTGTGGCTATTGTAAACAATGCTGCAGTGAACATGGCCACGTATCAACCTCTTTCATGTTCTGTTCTCGTCTCTGCTGGATACACACTTGGGAGTGTGACTCCTGGATCATACGGCAGTCCTTCTCTATTTTGTGAGGAACCTTCACCCAGTTTTCCATTGTGGCTGCCCCAATTTAATTCCCACCAGTAGTTGGGAACATTTAAATCTATCAATCAAAATAAAATAAATAAAAGTTGAGACAACTGGGGGGCTCCGTCAGCTGAGCGTCTGACTCTTGATTTCGGCTCAGGTCACGATCTTGTGGTTGGTGAGATGGAGCCCCGCTTTGGGCTCTGAGCTGGCTGTGTGGAGCCTGCCTGGGAGACTCTCTCCTGCGCTGTGCCCCTCCCCTCCCTCACTCATGCTCTCTCTCCCTCTCGTGTGCTTTCTCTCTCTCAAAATAAATAAACTTAAAAAAAAAACAAAATAAATAAACTTAAGATTAAAAAAACATAAAAATAGTATTCAGCAATTTTGAAATTTTAATTGAGGTATAACTAAAAGTTATAGTATCCAGTAGGTAGTATAATTGTGGCGATTAAACTTTCTTTTGTGCGTTTTAATTCCTAATTAAGTGATTGGACTTAGAAATGTATTTTAAGGGTTTTACCAGAGATTATTGGATTTAGAATCAATGTGCAGAACAATAATAACTTTAAATGACCTATTTAGCTCCCAGATAAAGGCCTTATTCTCTAGAATAGATGGTTTCAAAGCCCTTAGGCACAAAATTAAATAGACCAAGGAAATAATAGATTCAAACATATCCATTGACATCACGGATGGATCTGACAGTCTTTCACATCAATTTTTCTATACTTCTTTCAAAAGTTTTAGAGGTAAATCGAATACTTTCCTGATTGTTGAGTAAGGCTTTAGAAACTAAGATTGTGCCCTATATTCTGAGTTAAGTTTTAATGCCTATTTCGTTAGAACAGTATTTACCTATCACTTCTAGCCCGCTGTCTCCCCGCTAAGTGCGGCTGTACAGTGACTGAGTCAGGGCCACTGCCTGCTGACAGTCATTGTCCCGGGTGCCTAGAGGTGACAGCCTCACGCTGAAGACTGTATCCCCAGGAATGGCACAGACCTTAGTAAACACATACCTAAGTTTTAAAAATTATTCATGTTAATATTTATTTATTTGAGAGAGAGAGAGAGAGAGAGAGAGAGAGAGAGGGAGAGAAAGAGAGAGAGATAGAGAGAGAGAGAGAATCTGAAACAGGTTCCTGACTCTGAGCTGTGAGCACATAACCTGACATGGGGCTCGAACCCACGAACTGTGAGATGATGACCTGAACCAACATCATTTGCTCAACCAACTGAGCCACCCAGGTGCCCTTAATTATTTGTGTTATAAAATTACCATAACTCGGAACTATGGAAATATGCCCCTTGTACAAAACTTTTGATAGAGTGTGTATTCCTTACGTACTCTGTATTTGTTCTGTCGTATGAAACCTCAGATTGTCTTACCCAATAGTGATGTGTTTCACTGACTCCTCCTGTAGAGAAGCATCTCTTCTGAAGACACGCTGCACCTTTGGTCTTTCCTGAACGAACGCAGATCTAAGTCCTTATTAGACTCGGGGCTGTAGTCTTATGACCCCTTATAAATAGATTGATTCGCACCATTTATGCTGTCTCTGAGTAGGTTTTCTTTGTGTGCTGCTACAAAGTTAAAAAACCTGTTTGAAGCAGCATCCCTATTAATTGGCCCATCACAATGGCCTCAGTAGGTTTCAGTGGAAGTACCCAGATTATGGGAGCAAGTACGCTAAGAACACCCAGACGGGCCCTGCCTGCCCTCTCTGTGTGGCTAATAATCAAGGCAAGAAGCCAGGCAGAGTGGGAGGCACCCACAATTTGTCCAGAAAGTACCAGAGATCATCTTTCCCAGCATTCTGCAGAGTCAAGCACAGCCTTCAGCACCTTCTTACCCAACGTGGTCCTGGATGGATTACTGGAGTAACAACGGGACATTGGCTGGAAAATTAGTGACATTTGAACACATGCTGAAGTTTAATTCAGAGGACCTCATTGCTGTCAGCTCCTCAGTTGTGACAAGTGTCCCACGATGAAGTAGAGTGTCAACAATGGGGGAAACTGAGTCCTGTATAGGGGGCTCTGTGTACCACTCCTACAACTTTCCTATAACTCTAAAACTATCCCAAAATAAAGAGTTTATTTAAGAAAAAAAGGAAGTCACATGGTATAGAAAATCTCACACTGAACATGTCACATAGAGAGACGGTGGGTTGCACAACTCTTTGTCTTCTCCAAAACACCAAATAAATAAGAACCTAATTATGGCTATAACTTATTCCAGAACAGTTACTGAGACATCTACCCCGTCAAAACCAAGAGCAACAAAACTCAATGTAGTCCACCTCGCAAAACATGGTCTATCCAAAACTTGGGGAGTAAAATGTGGTGATATCCAGAAACCCAGAAATGTAAATAAGACTTGACTAAATATTCAAGTTCAGTCCTGACAAGTCCACCTCTTCTTTTAGCCTTTTGGGTCTATGCATCTGATCACACTCGAGAAGTAACTAACTGATTTAGAAGTCCCAACAATAGAATCCGGCGAAGAAGGATCAGTGGCCATGCAGAGATAATGCTCTATCTTGAAGAGGTCCCTGGTTCTCCTCAGGCTTCACTTGTTCCACGATGAAGCATCATTTTCCTAATAAGAAATGCTGTAAGAATAACGTATCCCTGCACCGCACAGGGGTTGATCACACACCTCCGTGCACCAGGCAATACGACCATTGGGAATGGCTAATTAAGAAGAAGCCTCCCGTCCTTGTGGAGTAACCAGCCAGGTGTGCAGAAGAGGCTCAGGACAGGACAACACTCAGGATCTCGGGAGATGACGATGTGGCATCAGGACAAATTCATGGATGAGTTATATCGGTGCCAAGAAAACACGCCCGTGTCCACGTTGTGGGCAACAATAAACCATTCTGATTTGAAATAAAACAATTCTGGGTGTAGTCATAGCCTAATTCTCGATTTTTCTTCATAGTAGAGAAGGCTGCAGTTGTCTCCTCAGCATAGGGTCAGAAGCAAGAACAAAAACAAGAAAACAAGGCCGGCAAGTCTTCAGGAAGTGTGTTGAGTCCTTTGAATGGATGAAATGATAAAACTTGAAGCCAGCCTTACTCTTGGCCACTAGTATTTATGATGTGCATTTTGCACTAAGAACTATGTTTAAAAATGACGATTTTGAACATAATAGGAGCTGAATCCAGCTATCTCTGTACTTCATACATGAAACATTATCATGCTGTTTGACGACACAAAGCCTGGGGTGATCATCATATCCTTTAAATGTTTGATGTGGGGCTTTAAAAGCTCCGGGTAGAAGGCATCGATCCAACCAAGAAATTTTCATAATGAAGTTTCTCTCCAGCCTGGGATTTCTGATGCTGGCCAGTCAGGTTATGGGCAAGACTGTCATCTGCGTCAGCCCCAACCTCTCTGCTTCTTTTCTTTTCACTCTGGCGGTATATTTTGCTGAACCTAAACCGATAATAATGATCTACTTACACAGCCTGTTCTGTATATCTGTCATATTAAAGTCTCGACTGTTTGTTTATCGTGCTGTGATCTATAGCTTTCTATTAATTTAATTATACTAAAAGATCTTAAAAGCCTTGGGCTAAGTAACATGTCAATTAGAAATGAGTTTAACTTGAAATAAATATACATTTAATACTTGTAATTTATTGCTTTAAATACAAACAAAGCCCTCACTATGACACAATCTATTATTAATTGCCCCGATGCCCGAAGTCCAATTAAGTCAATCCATTTATATTTTCTTCCGAGAAAGTCGATGTTCATTTCTCATAGGAAAGCCCTGGATGCCTACATTTTCCTTTCTCATAAACCGGCAATGCCACAGAGCACTTTTGTGCGTAATGAACTGAGTCCCATGTGAAGTAGAGAGAGGAAGGGAAAGGGCAGGATAGACTTGGAAAGGAGGGCTCGTATCTCTCAAAAACAAGTAACACCCAGACCAATGTAGCGCTCGTCCGTATAAGTGTTTCCAAATAAAATATGATTAGCCCCTATTACCGACTAATTAACTGCTATTTTATGAATGTTCTCAACTTGCAGTAAACGTGATTTGGGTATACCTCTCAACCTACAATGCTAGTATGTTCTCAGTAATTACATGTGGCCTAGAAATAGCTTCACTGCGGCTTCCCCTCAGCATGTGTATGAAAAGTCACACATAAAAATGTCAGTCTCTGTGTTGAGAAAAGATAGTTAATGCCTGGGGTCACATTTTATGGCAAATGTTATAAATCCCTGAGAAATAACATTTATAGTGGAAACCTTGACACAGTATTTTATGCTCATGCTATCCACAAAAGAGAGAAATTTCAGAGTTTAAAAATTTGCATGTGTGAAACTAGAAGCAAATATATTCAAAATTGCTTTCAGTGTTTTGTGTTATTTCAAGCCTCACCCCAGCCCCCAAAAGACAGCAGAGAATTCTTCGTCGCTTATTTGTGAAGTTCAAAGGAAAATTGCCATCTATGCATGATGTCACTCACATACTTCTCGTGAATGTTATTCTACTTTTTCTGGCAAATACTACAAACGTTAGCTGTGCTTTGCAATGGGATGGGTAGCAGGTTTCTCTAAAATCCCGGTTAGAACTCCACAGGAGCTCAGTCCTGTATGACCTGAATCGCAGTCCGTTTGTACGAGGGAGAGGAGGGCCAGTCTCTTGCCCAGAACCCAGCAGTGCTCAGGAGCTCAGGCTCTGGGGGGCTCTCCTCCTCAGCCAGGGACCCGGCCTTTAATCTGGAAACGTCGTGAGCACGCCCTCCCGTCGTGCAGCCCAAGACACAGACGTGAGAGCCACCTCCAGTGCAGCAGACATGATTCGTCCAAACGAGTCTTCACATCTTACTGGCGTTCGGAGACCCCAAAGGGGGCATAGTCAAACCTTGTTTACCAGGTCACGGACAGACTCGTGTGCGCAGCGTTTGCAGGTGCTGATCTGAGGTTCCTGCTCGATTTACCTTCTCAGATCTCACTCAAGGAAGAAGAAAGGGCCCTCAGTTTGTCGAGATGGAGGACGGACCCCCTCCTCCCCAGGGTAATATTCCACCTGCTGAAATATTAATGTAGTGCCTCCACCTAAAACCTCGATGATGGGGCACCTGGCTGGTTCAGTTGGTTAAGTGTCTGACTCTTGACTTGAGCTCACGGTCTGTGGGATCGAGCCCTGTGTCAGGTTCTGTGCTGACAGTGCGGGGCCTGCTTGGGATTCCCTCTCTCTCTCTCTCTCTCTCTCTCTGCCACTGATCGGCTTGCATGCACATAAACACACTCTCTTTCAAAATAAATAAATAAATAAGTAAAAAAAACACGATGAAAAAATTCTTGATGACAATTTTTTTTTAAAAACATCTTCAAATTGGGAACATATCTCAATATGGACAAAACTTTAATGATTTAAACCAGGATCCAATAAAAAAGATAGAAGCAACATTTTGTTTCCTAGGATAACAGAACCTGAACAGAGATATCATGGACTTTATCAGCGAGAGAAGACTCAGGCCTTTCTGTTGGCACAAAATGATCCCTGGGTCACCTCATCTAAGGACGCCTGGATTTAATGACTTCAAGACATCTGCATTAGCCCATTTCACATACCTGTTTAATATACACTTAAAAATAGTCTCGTCCACAGTATTTTATTTTACCTGCTTATTATAAGATGTGGGTATTGATGGGGATATTTCATGCACCTGAAATATCTGAATTTTAAATCTCAATGGAAAGATATTCCTTGCATTTATTATTTGGTTAGATCTTATTAGTTTTTGTGTTTAATATGCACGGAGGCAGCCACACTTCTCAGCGGGAAGAAGAGGTTATCCTTATGGATGCGGACTGTGGAATAAACTGATGGGTTCTCAGAGAGGTCAGGGCAAGGTCCCCTCCTTCCAGAAATTCTGCAGGAAAGCTTGTCTTTGTGTCTGATATAGAAAATTAGTTGTTTAACATAACAGATCTATAAAGTAGTAGATCGATTGCTTTGGAGGGCGTGCTAATGTTCGCATGTCATTACTGAGGAAGTTACCACTGAAAGAGAAAGAAAACCTAAAATGCAGTTTTCATATCGCTCTGACTCAGAGACATGGTGAGGCAATGGTTCATCTGCTAATTGTAGACTCACTGACAGCCTGTGTTCTCCGAGCGCAGGAATATGGCCGTGCTTATAAAAATTCGATGATGTAAAATTTATACTCAAATAAAGTACAGGCAATGTGTATAAAATATAATAAAATTAATAAGTTTCAAAATGTTACATTTAAATGTCTAATTAATTTTAAAGTGCTCCAATTTGGTTATTATTTTAATGAGGCTAGAAGTTTATAATTCAATAAACTCTTACTATTAGAACAACATCTTGAACACAAACAGTACAAGTGGAATCGCGTGATTAGACTAAGCCGTGCACTTGCACATCCACAAGGTCCACACGGAGAATGATGTGTCCCCTTATAACACGTCCGAGAACCAACCGCAGTCACCAGCATCGCGATGGCCTCCCGTGCCGCCCTCCCCCGGACCTTGGGAAGGTCCGTGGTCTTTCCAAGGTTGCACCCGGGGACAGAGAGGATTCAAAGCACGCTGGCCTCAGGCTGGAGTCGAGATTTGAATCTGACCTCTGACCACAAAGGGTGAGTGTTAGCTACTGCGCACGTCTGCCTCTAAAGGTAGACTTCCATGGTCGTCAACCGTAACAGTTCCTAGTCCAACATCTGGGTGCGCGCGCGCATGACCATCACACTTGCAGGGTTTTCTTTCCTTTTCCTTTTTCTTTTCTTTTATTTTCTTTGCTTCTAATGTTTAAATTCCAGTCTTATGTTAAAACACAATAAATGTTTATTCAACTCGTAAAAAGCAACCTTATCTAAATTGTGATTTTCAAATGCTGCCTTGTGAAAATCACAGGTGTAGTGCCATTTGGATATAAAAACACACTCTAATGAAACGACCTGCAGTGATTTATGAAACCAGCATATGTGCCCATTGATGGTGTATTTGAATTGTTTCTAAATTCCCCCTACAAAGGTACACGTAACCGTATCTGCATCGGTGGGCACACGTATTCTTTTTCTCTCCGAGAATTAGATGTGTTTCGGGTGTGTGAGTTGAATGCAAACCCAGGCTGGTCATATCAGAGCCCGAGAACTGAGTGCGGAGACAGGGAATCCAGGGAGCCTGCCTGTGAAGTCAAATATTCACAAAGGAAAGCCCCCAACCACGAATAATTGAATTAAGCAAGAGCGATGCCGACGGGGACATTGCCTGGGGAAAGTTGATTGTCCGGAGTGATCATCAATCCCCCAGAAAATGCCCTAGACCAAGGTCATTGTCGCTGTACACCCCTTTTTTTTTGCCATGGAGGTTTAAAAAATCCTTCATTTTACTTGATTTCTTATATCATCATTGCTTCTTCAGGTGGCTGTGTGAGGGATGATTTTGAAAGGTGAGATTTCTGAATCATTGATCTCCAAGGCAACCACCCTCCGACCAAACACGTCTTCCCAGTGTGAAATGGTTTATCCAGGCTCAGGAATACTTCAGAGGGTTCTGAACCATGAAAGTTTAGTATAGGCTTAAATAAAATCTGTGCTTTGTCTTAGACCAAAACACTCTTGGAAATAGACCTTATAAATCACATATTCCTCGTTTTATCAGCATTCATTATGGAATAAAGATACAAATCACAATGATTAGGGAGGCTGTGGAGGAAACTGATCTGGAATGTATGAATTCAACTCTCATTTGCAATAACACCAAAATTTATAGTACAGATAACATGATGAGAAGTGGTCTGTTAGGGATATAATGAAATCTGTCCATATTACCCCTCAAAACTAATTATGAATAAAAGTATGTAATAACTGTTTAAAATCAGAATGCTGATTATTGGATTTTTCTAAGGTATTACTTCCCAAGACAAATGTATTAACTGTTAGCAACACATATGTTATTGATGCACTTGCACACAAATATCAGAACAAAAACCATATTATGAAAACGTGAGAAAAAGTAAACTGCTGTTGGTAAAATTAGGTCAAAGTTTAGACTCTTCAGAAGTGGGATGGTTTTTCAATTTGGACTTTTCATTTGAATTGTTGTATTCTAAAATTGTATGTGTTGGGCGCATTTTATATGCCTTCTCCAATTTTCTTGGCCTCAAAATCCCCTCCTCTCCAGCTCCCCAACTAGGCCCATTAGCAGGCAGCTGATTACCCTGACCCTGCCCTGAGCCTCCAGCTCCCCTTCTGAGTGACGGCCGGAGACACCAGGTGAGGCAGCCCGGAAGTGGGGAAGAGTTAGCTCCCAGTGGAGCACACATTGGCCAAAAGGAGTTGTGAGGAAGAGGCAGCCAACTTCTCTCCGTCCCTCCTTCCAAGGGACTGGTCAGCTCACAGGCTGTTTGCACGAGGCATTGACCCATACTTGGCATCTCTTGGTGTCCCCTCACCTCTCTCCTTGCCTCACTTCCCCCTGACCTCAGTCACACATCTTTCCGACTGTAATTCTTAATCAAGCGTTGGTGCGCATGTCTGTTTCCTTTATCCCAGGAAGAGACAGCTTAGATTCAACTATGCAAACTTCAAGCAGAATGGTACCCATGCATAGTTTTGATGTTTGGGCAATTGTATCTCCCATCAGTTGGTATTTTATTTGTTTACAAAGTTACCAACTTCCCAAATTCATACTTTATTTATATCCAGAGTGTGTTTATTTATATCCAGAAAATGTGTTTATTTGGCTGACTGAATTATAATTTGCACACCACCTGTTCAATTTATTGCTCTGTAACTTTTATCTCTATAGGTACCTTAAGTGATATGGGGCTGAATTCTGTCTATATAGATCTCTGTTCCTGTCTTCTCTGACTTTTATGACTTTCTGGATAAAATTGTGTCATACAGTCACTGCTAGTTGATTTTCTGATACTGACTTTCCCCTTCTCATATAATTTAATAGAATCAGATTTAATTAATAATGGCATTGTGTCTGGCTGGCATACTCTCCATTTTGGATTGGATGGAGACCCAATGCAGTTTCAGGGACCAATGATTCACCAACAGAGATTGCTGGAAGTTGGGCTGATGATCCTCCACTTGCCCCACTGACCTTGACTTCCACCTTTCAATTCCTCCTCTATGTTCTATGACCCAGGGGATGACCTTTGGGGGAGTTCACCATCTACTAGTTTTTGGTTTGGGTCAATGGGGAGTTCAAGAAGATGACTAAGACAGAGAAGGAGAAAGATGAGAGACAAAGGCAGAGAGGGAGAGTAGAATGGAGCCCAGTGACATGGGATCTTTACTTCTCTGGCTGCATCCTTGAGCAGAAAGTCCCAGTTTATGTGCAATAAACAACCCTTGCATTTACCCCTCTCCTTTTCCAAGACTCCATAACTTCCAGTTTGCCATTTCACTGTCAGGGAGGATCTAGAGTGAAGACGGACAGACTTGCCCGCTCCTTACAGTTGTGGATGAGTCCCTCTGAAGACCTATCCGACTCTAACAATATCATCTCTTCATATTTGGAAATCATTATTCCTTCTTATTTTTTGCCTCTTTTTAAAGATGTCATTAAAAAAATAAGCCACTTCATTTGTTTATCACTTTGATATTTTATCGTCTAAAAAAGTTTTTAATGTTTATTATTTTTGAGAGAGAGATAGAGTGAGTGGGAGAGGGGCAGAGAGAGAGAGGGAGACACAGAATGTGAAGCAGGCTCCAGGCTCTGTGCTGTCAGCACAGAGCCTGAAGCGAGGCTTGAACCCGTGAACTGTGAGATCATGACCTGAGCTGAAGTCAGATGCTTAACCAACTGAGCCACCCAAGTGCCCCTCAACATTTTATCTTCTAAATTATGGTTACTCAGCATGTTTTCTGAAATCTCACCATTTCTCAAACTTTCCCTGGATCTAAAGACCATCTATTTCCTGGTGGAGTAATGCCTTATGTGTGTCTCTCACTTCCTCATGACCCCAGTGCTCAGGCTTTGGAAGAAGCGTATCTGATCCTGTAGGATTTAGGTTATTCCTGTGAAGTTAATTTACGGCATAACACTACTATTTGTTTGTTTGCCACTTTTTTTTTCAGGGCCCTGTGTGTTTTCATGAAGACTCTGCAAGTCTCCGGGACTATTGGGGTCACTTCAGACACATTCAAAGGGAAATTATAGGATATCCTGCTGTTCCCACGGACACAATGGAAGCGATTTTCTTTGGCAATCTTGTGAGGGAAATTGGAGCTGGTAAATAGCATCATATTTAAAAATATTTTATTTATTTTTTTGATACAGAGAGAGACAGAGCATGAGAGGGGGAGAGACAGAGAGAGAGAGAGAGAGGGAGAGGGAGACATAGAATCTGGAGCAGGCTCCAGGCTCTGAGCTGTCAGCACAGAGCCCAAAGTGGGGCTCAAACCCATGAACCGTGAGACCTTGACCTGAGCTGAAGTTGGAGGCTTAATGGACTGAGCCATTCAGGCGCCCCACCACATTTAGAAATCTGCATGTCGTTTCTCTCTCTGAGTGTATTCGACTCATAAAATCTGTAACACAAAGGCAAGTTTGTGGAATGTGAATAATATCACAAAATGAGTAACCAGCGAACACTCCATCTTCTGCAAAATTCACTATTTTTCCCATAGTAGTCCAGATTTTATCCACTGACATATGGTTTCATATTGAAAACTGATGATCAAAATCGGACATGCCCAAATTCCCAATATTCCACATCAACAACCATTCCCTTCTTTCCTTTGAACGGTAACACAAATACTCATCTGAAATTAACACCAGGAACGAGGACCCCGGGCTGAAGACCATGGCATTCCTCTTACCCGGGGTAGCAGGACAGACCACCCCCACTGTGTCCTGTATCTTCAAGAGATACAATATCCACTTCTATGGCCCAGATCCTGTCATCTCTGGAAATAACCAGGTAAAAAACAGCATTGCTCCGTCTCTTTGCAAGCATGCTCTACTTGGATTAACGTCCACAAAACACTATTCTGCAAAATATTGCCCACCTCTGAACAGTTTTCCTACTAGTACTATTATATAAAATATACTCAAATGATAGCACACCGTGAGGGTGTTCTAATTTATCATATTGGTTTCACTTGCTAACAATTGTCAGCTTGTACTGAAGAGTACTGTGGGGGTGGTATTGCAGATTTTGCGAGAAGGATTTCAACAGCCGTGCCATTCGGCACACTCGTTTCTTTTTTTAACTTGTAAAATAATAAGGCTATTGTAAATCTCCTCTGTGTAACGATCAGTCTTGGCATACTCTTTAGCTGCCAAAGATCCTTTAAAGGATGAACAGCCACATGTTAAAGGGTGTTGGAATCTTAGTTCCTTTTTTGCTTTCTTAGGAGAAGTGGGCTAGTCACTTCCACTCGCCCACGCTGAATCTTGTCAAAGAAAATGACAAGGAAAACAACAACACAGATCGCAAACGGACAATTGAAAAGTGAACATGTCGAAGCAGGAGGCATTGGGACACAGCTTCAGGATATGAGGTTGCTGTTCATTTGATGGTAGAATTTAAGCACCATGGAGTCTTCGAAGGGTTCTCCGTGGGGGGAGGGGTTCCTAGCGGGTATATGTGTTATTTTAATGAAGAGAGATCTGGGAAGAAGCCCAGGCTCTGGATCGATGCAAGCCGTGTTGTGTGTAAAACCATGTGGTGGGAGGCTGAGCTCACCCAGAAGCTGCCTCTGACGGGGACCGCACCTTTGGCCCAGACACGCGTTCAGACTTTGACCAACAAGGTCACAAGAAGGTCCTCCTCCATCACCAAAGTCAGGACCTGCCGTGTCTGCTTTCTCAGACTGTAGGGGGCTGTCCACACCTGGACCAGGACATCTAACTCTGTTCACCCCTCCCCATTGGGTCCACACTTGCAGCCAACCATCTCCCACCCGCTGGACTCCCTCTGGGTTCCCTCCCCCACCACCACCCTTCTGCTGCTTCATCCATTCACTTAACTATTTGCACACTCACCCATGCTCTCATCAAAGGCTGAGCAAGCCCCTACTGAGCACCCCGCATGCACCAGGTGAGGGGCTACCGAGAAGGTCTGAGCTCTCCCGAGCCTTATATTCTAGGGGAGGAGGAAGAAAGCAGGCAAGAAAAACATACCAGTCTGAAGGGAAAGCAGCACATAGTACTGTATAGACGGCTGGCGGTGGGTGGCCTGCAGAGAGAGGCTGGGTGGCTTCCACAGATCAGTGGCCGTCGAAGGCCCATCGGGGAGAGTGACACTGTGAGCTGAGATCTGGGTGCAGACGGGTGGGGGTGCAGAGGGGGCAGGGGGAATTCTGAAGAAGAGCGAGAGCCCAGCCCACTGGCTGGAGGTTGGGGCTCCTGCGTCCCTGGGAAGAAGGCGGCCCAGTCCCTGGATAACTGGACCGAGGTCACAATGAGCTGTCGTGGCTCCAGGCCAGGACCAGTTCACGACGGGCTCCTGTTCTGGGAAGATCACGCAAGGAAGGAAAAGGGAAGCCTTGTGGGGGGTTTCAAGCAGGAGAATGACAATGTGATTTGTACTTCCAAGCTTTTGTTGGGCCTCTGGGGGGAGGGACGAAGGGGACCAATCATGGAGACCCCACTTAGGAGAATTTGCTGTCACAGGAACTGAAACGTGGCTTTCACTTCCTACAAAATGTTAGCAAGCCCTTTCCAACTATCACTCGTGAACTTGGGAAAAATTAATGAAATCTGGACGATGGAGCCTGGAGATGTTTAGTGCCCTTCTTTGTAAAGATGTGATAGAAAATGTATTTTCAAACTTTTGTTGTGTTTTAACAGCTGGCAAAATAGAACAGAACAAAAACTCTCCAGAATTCCTTCCTATTTTATTTTAGAAGAGAGTTTCAATTGGGGGCAAAAAAGAAATTTGTGCCTAAAAATATACTCCTTCAAGAGAGCTGGAAAAATATAAGAAATAACCAAGAGCACTGCAGAGAGAGGGAGTGTTACCAGGGCCTTGCCATCCTACACACCGGCAAAAATCTATCCTGTTCTTCAGATGTTTGATCAATCGATTGCTCAGTTACATGATGTTCTTTTTTGGTTTCTCTTCGTCTTCATGAGCGTGTGTCACACGGGACGTGGAGGCCCAGGGCCTTCTCAGGAGCTGGCCTCTGCGTTGTTTGCGGTGATTATGACAGAGTGGTTGGGTCAGTCGTAACACTTTCTATGCTGGTGTCAGAGCATATATGTACTTTCTAAAAGACTTTCCTACTCTTCCCTTGTGAAAAGTTTACCTCTACTGACAAGAAAATACAGTTCTTAATGTAGGTACATCTAATACAATGCCATTTCTTTCTTGAGGACAGTAAAATTCTTGTCTTGAGGTGTTTTTCTTCCATGGATGAATTGGCCAACAGACTCAAGTGGCATTAACTCAGTGCCAAGTGCCCGACAGGTATATCCATGAGGATCCGTCCATGAGCTCGTAATCTAGTTAGAATTGAGAAAAGGGATAAACATTCATTCCATAACTGCTATGTTTACATTTGCAAGTAATTGTTTTTTTTAAACAAATTCAGCCGCAGATTCTGTATCTATATGAGCAACAAAACATTGCTTTTAAACTCATCTATTTTCCCTGAGTTTAATAAAGAAAAAAAGAATCTGGCATTGTCTGCAAAGGAGCTATCTGACAATTATGTGGTTAAATTTTTTAAAGCATTAAAAGAAGATAATTCAGGACAGAATGATTTCACTTTGTACTACAAAGTCTTGTTGCCTCTGCTCTGTTTTTTTTTGTTCACATTCGGTTCTTTTGTTTATTTAATCCTTAATTATTTGCACTAGTTTCTTAACCATCCAACCATCATGAACTTGTCCTTATGTTGATACTTCCTGCCAACTGGTTCACACATGGAGAATATTATTAGGAATGCTACTCTAAATTTAAGAAACAGCTACAACTGTTTTGCTTTCATTATGTGTGGTAATATCCATAAATAGACGCCTCATTGTTGGCACTCACTGCTTTTCTCTCCCCACCGGCATTGCCTAATTATGGCTCTCACTTGAATAATTTGGCAAAAGCTTGTATAGCATCTTCAATTAAAAATAAATAGGGTAGAAGAATGTTCTTTCTGTCCTCTTCAGACTTAAAAAAAAAATGAATGTTATCCTTCAGATCTATTAAAGGAACCGTTCCAAACCTTCTCCTTCCAATGTAATTTTTCTTAGGGCCAATTAAAAATGTGTGGTATCTAGTCCAAATAAATATTACGCCTTTCAACCCCCACACTTCCCATTGCGTAAGCTTCCCAAATGATCGTATCATACTGTCTTGCTAAGTGCGCAGACTCAGAACATGCAGCCGCTCTCCTATGCCGCAGCTTGAAGAGCTGAGCAGGGGTCACCTGGTGCCTGCCTGCAGACCCCTCAGCTCTGACAAGGGTCCCTTGACTCAAGACCCCTCGCGCTCCAGTTGTCTGGAGCTCGAGAACAGATGAAGTGAACCCAGTGCTTTTGTAAGATGAAGTTTGAAAAGATGATCCTGTATGTCCGCTGTGTCTCAGTCCCTTTGGTGACGCGCTCCAGCACGGCGGATGCGGAGGTCATGTCCAATGCTCCTTGGAAATGTGTCTTGTGAACTTACATTACTTTTGAAAGACTCAGGGTTTCACGGATGGTTACCATAAATAGAAGGGCAGTAAAAGGGATGTGGTGACGAAACTTTAAAAATGTTACATCATACGGAACCTTTGAACATTAATGAGCAATAGAATCTAACGGTCCTAAAATCTGCAGTAAGAAAAATCAAATGAGCGATGGTGTTTCTTTGTACAGTGAAAACAAAATAAAACAAAATGTCTGAGAAAGTGGAAGAGGCTAGAACGTAAGAGGGTTCTGTCTTTTCCTTTCTGAAATGAGACATTCCAGGCACATATAACCTTTGGTGCATTTTTATAATCCTGTGCCTCATGTTGCAGTGGGAGTCCTGGTGTTAACGACAGAAAGATCAAAAGGTTCTCAGAATCGGACGCACAGGAGCCGGAGAGCGCAGCCACACGTACCGGCTCCCCAACTCCCTCGGCAGCCTGGAGCTCTGCTCCTTAGCAAAGTAGCTTTTACCACCTCGCCGCAGTCAAAAGTTCAAGGTGATTAATTCACTTACTAAGTGAAGAATTGATCTGCATTTTGGCATGTCATATTCTGAAGGAGCAGAGGGCCTCTGATCACAACAGGCCAGGACCTGCTAAGGCAAGGCTAGAATATTTATCTGCGTCCTGGGGAAGTTCACTTGTCTCTGGCCTCAGAGGGCCACCAGGCCAAAGTCCCTAAAAGCCCACCTCTCAGGGCAGAGTCAGAGCTGCACCGAGTTTCCTGGGTTATGTGCGGGACGCTGGAATCATCACCTTAAAAAAAAAAACAAACCACCAGTTCACTTAATCACGATAAATAAAACTGGACCTAGGAAACTATGGTCCAAGGAATGTAGCAGAAAAGCAAGGGTCGGAAGAGATGAAACAAACAAGTCGAATTTTGTTATGTTATCTTTAAAATCATTTTTCTTTGCTACTGCTTTGTGATATGGTAGTTTGTCTCAACTCTTTAACTCTGTTAAAGGTCAAGATCCCCTGGGTCACCGATGCTGAGGGGATGCGTTAATGGCCACGCCTTCTCAGCTGCCATGTTGTCTGTTATGTGAAAGACGGACTCCCTAGTGTAACATGACTATGAGGAAGGCCTTGGGAGCTGCTTCTCAACAGGGTTACTGACTTCAATTTCTAAACTCAAAGCAGCTCAAACTTCAAGCAAGATGTTTCTAAGCAGAACTTCAAAGAATTTCTTCAATGGAGAGGTTCTGGAGGCATGTAAAGAGAGTGGCTTGTTGGTCAGAGCAGAGAAGACCTAGATGCGCATGCCGGCTGCTCTCGGGTTTGCTCTTGGGTTGACAGATTTGGAAATAAAGCACCTGGCTTGCATAGGGATAGCTGCATACAGCAGACACTTAAACATGTACTATTTGCTAATAGTGACACCGATGTGTCTGAATGCTATGTCCTGCTTTTCTCGTGTTCCTGAACCTTGGATCCAAGATCATGCCCGTGGGTGAAAATTGGAGGTGACATGCATTGAATGTCTGTGCTCCAATGCTTTAGATATATTATTTCAAATTAATTCTCACACCAGACACATGAGATAATTATCATCCTTATTACCAGTGTGGAGGGGAGGAAACTGAGGCTGGAGAAACTGGTTGGTTATCTTGCACAGAAAATATGCAACAAAAATAGGATTTGCATTCCATGTAACTCCATTACATTACGCTACCGTCAGAAAATTATCTAAAGCTGAATTGTATTGGAATGTTAAATTTTAAATAGGTAATCTATTGGCTTTGTTCCTAAAAATGTGTTAGTATGATACTTATAGTATGGTACTATCATTTTTTAAATATCATTTGTTAGCATGACATTTGATGAAAAACATTGATGTTTAGCCTTTACCAGTTTTCAAAAATAAAGACCCCCATGACCCTCCTATGTTTACTTACAGGACATTTTCAAATAAGTAAATAGTGAAACCTGTTATTCTGGTAATAGTAGCATAGATCTGAGACTTCATCCTCACAAACACAGAAATTAAATTTTGTACTAGCTGAGGAAGGTAACTATGAAAAAATAATTTTATTTCTGCTTATGGATAGGGAAATCAATGAGTGGCTGAAATATAAAGAAGGCACCCCTTCAGTTCTTTCAAGATCAGGGGACCAGCCTGGACTCTGCTGGGTCGTGTCCTGTGCCCTCACAAGGGCTACACCCCCATGCACAGTGGTGCTTGGAAGTGAGGCTGGGGTGGAGTCTCGTTTACTCTTCCCAGCTTGTGCCATCATGCTAAAAGAAGGAGTTTGAACACTTGGTTGAGGTAAATGAAGAACAGGTTTTAAATTTAAAAAGTTATGGTGTTCATTTGTAACTACAGAGAAAAGGGAATTGGAAAGAATGAGAAGAGAAGGAAGGGAAGAAAAATGGAGGAGTAAGAGGAGTAAAGGAGTAAAAGAAGGAGAAGGAGAAGAGAAGAAAGAGGAGGAGAAGGAGAAGGGGAAGAAAAAAAAGAACAAGAATGAGGAGGAAGAGGAGAAGAAAAGAAGAAGGAGAAGAAGAAGGAGGAGAAGAAGAAGAAGGAGAAGGAGAAGGAGAAGGAGAAGGGGAAATGAATGATAACAGTGACAACACCAACAAGAAAAGGATGAAGAAGAAAGGAAGGAGAAGGAGAAGGAGAAGGAGGAAGAGAAGTAGAAGAGAAAGAAAAAAGAGGGAGGAAGATGAGGAAGAGGAGAAGAAAAAAGCAGAGGGAAGGGAACCCATGCTCTTCTGTGCTTTGTTGGCTGTGCACCTTGCTCTTGACGTTGGCTTGTCAGCTGCTTGGGCGCTGGTGACAAGGGCCTACTGTTGCTCTCCCTCAGTTCACCGAATCCAGGACTCATGCTTTAAGGAACCTGAGGGGATATTCTTTCGATCCCAAAAACAACATTCAGAGTTTTCTTTCTGTGAATGTTTTCTTGAATGACTTTGAAAAGCTTTTGTTTTAAGGAATAGAATGAACCATATTGTGTGGACAGGGAACAATTACTCATTATTTTCCTCCTGAATCTTGAATTCTTCCTTGCCTACGACTGACCACATTTCACTTTTACCCAGAAGTTCCTTTTCTTGGTCTCTGACTCTCAACAGAAACGTTCTTTTGCTCTTTTCCTGTGTTTCTCATGAGCGATTCCCTTTATGTCCCTCGACATTGGTTTCTGCGGGTCTTTAGACCTGCTTGTCCTCTTTGTGAAAGACAACATCATTTGCAATTTTGTTGTGGGTGCAATTTCTAAAATAACATTCATGCAGTGTCCTTGTCAAGTTTGTTAAAATAGCATAATAACCAAAATAATATGCAACACGGAAGAAAAAAGAAGCCATTTTGCTCATCTGGGGGCGTCATCTCTAGCAATGAGCAGGCATGATGTGCTTCTCTGAATCAGGTGTTCACAAGACCCAGAAGTGAAGTCAAAAAGAAATCTGTGTCTCAGGACTTTTATAGAAAAATCTTATTTCCTGTGGATTTTTAGAGTGCTTCTTTCTTCCTGATATAAACCACAGTTTATTTAGGAATGATTTGGGGGACAATGCTTCACTGATGTGTGCTCTACCACAAACCCTAGATATGACACACATATTAGCCATTGTAACTCTAAGAAATTAATAAAATAGACATCATGATTGGGATTTTTTTAAATGTTTATTTATCTTTGAGAGAGAAAGAGACAAAGCACAAATGGGGGAGGGGCAGAGAAAGAGAGAAACACAGGATCTGAAGCAGGCCCCAGGCTCCAAGCTGTCAGTACAGAGCCCAACGTGGGGCTCAAACCCATGAACTGTGAGATCATGACTTGTGCCGAAGTCAGATGCTTAACCAACCGAGCCACCCAGGTGCCCCATGCTTGGGATTTTTATAGAACCAAAGTACAATATGTTTAATTTCAAGTATTGAAGTTCCTGAAAAATTCCTCAACTTGACCTTTTTAAAATGTTTAGATGTGACATTGGAAACAGAATTCAGTCAAGCATTAATTGTCTACATCCATGGGTCATGACACAGACAATTTTGATACTCACTTCCGGCCCGGAAACATTTGACAACATTTGGAGACATTTTCGTTTATCTCAGCTGAAGGAGTACCCCTGGCATCTTTCGGATACGGGGCCCGACACGCTGCTTAACATCCTCTACTAATCAGGACAGCGTCCACAACAGAGAGTCACTTGGCCCCAAATGTTAAGAGCACAGAAGTTGAAGAGCCCTGGATTAGGCTCGTCAGCTGGCCTGCACACTGCCCTCTGATGCTCTGCTAAGGCCTGGGTGTTTCCCTGGGGCGCTTCTTGGATGTGTATAATTTGAAGGAAAACAATGGCAGGACCCTTAAGATGATCTGGAGGAGTCTTCCTTCAAATTATAGAAATGAAATGCGTGACAGAGGATTGGCTCTAAAGAGACCTTTCATTGCTCTTATGGGGCAGCCCTAGGCAGGAGGTCTGGGTTTGTGCCCCCGACATGTTCCTCCAGAGAGCTGAAGGACCAGTTGTGCCTCCCACGACCTTGACCTAGTGCCCACGACTTGTGGCACACATCTGGGAAATCATGGTGGCAGGATATTCACCTGATCCTGGGCTCCTCATTCAATAGCCCACAGACCCGTGGAAATTGTGCAGTGCAAATCCATAGTCTCTGATCCCATCCTTACATTTATAAGAAGTACCCATGGCTTCCGATTCTTCCACATTTTCTAAGAATAAAGCAGCCTCTAGAGTTTGGCCAAACTAAATTTCTTGGGAGTGCTCTACACTTCAGTTCTTGGAGTATCTTTTTGACCACACAGAAGCAGTTTTAAGGGAATTATGTCTGAAGTCTGACTATTCTACATTGGGTTATATTTAGGAAAAATGTTCTCCTGATACTCATTTTGAAAAAGTATCTTCTTTGAAATTTTATCCCTCCTCAGAGAGATTTATATGTCCTTGGCCTTCATGACTGAGATTCCCTGGTGAGTCCTTCTGAGCTTTATATTCAGAGATTATTGTATTTGCCACATTTACTTTAAATGATGAATTTTTATGTGTCTATTTCCAAAAGCCTTAAAGCAATGGATAGACCTTACAGAAACCAAATAAAGAAAAATAAAGGAGGAAAGAAAGGTCTTGATGTCCTCAATAATCGATAGTTGTTATTTTTAGGATCTGACCAAAATCACAAGGGGTGGAAACTCTTTTGGTAAATATGAACTAAGTGTCAGATGGACCATTCCTTAGAATGTTGGTTTCTGTGATACATAAACAAGTAATGCAGGGGCTGTGCTATCAAAACTCACTTGTTTGTGGAAGGGCAGAAGCGGAGAAAATGAAGAGGACTGTAGCCCCTGGTCCCACTGTGAGCCGTCCCCTAACTCATGGGTGGTTTCTTCATGCTGGGCCGTCTGCTCAAAGGAGCAGAAACTGTGCGCCCATTTCTTCTTGGGCAATTCCTTCCACTATTAAATCTATCACTTCACATTGTGAATCACGTGTAGGGTAAAAGCTTTCTGTTTGTGTCCACAATATTATAGAAAAGGGCTATGTACTCTGTGAAACTGGCCCAAGTTTAAAAATACTAATGCGTAGAGTCAGGCAAAGCATGTCATACTTTGTGGTTGCTAATGTAGATGGACTCAGATAGTGTGGATCAGATAGTGCAGATAATGTACGTGTAGCTATTTGGAAATGAACTCAGCAGTGTATTTTAAAAATAAAAACACAAGTGTTCTAGGATGCAGTGCTCCATGTCCTGGTGCCTTCCTTGGGGCCACACTGTCCCATGAGGAGAATGACCTCTGAGGACATCTCCATGCATCAGCCCATGAGCTGGGGCCCTGGTACTCTCTGTTTCATCCGTTTCTCTCACTTGTGGCCAATCCACCGGGAAGTCTTTTTAAAAATGTAACTAAAAAGTAAAACAAAACAAAACAAACAAACAAACAAAAAAACTAGTCAAAAGGAACCTGAAAAATATTATTTATCAGCTAAAAAAGAATTTTTTTTAAAGAGTCAACTCTGTGTGCCAGGATGAAACTGTCTCCAGATAACCCCTCAAATCGGGAAAAAGAATGGCCAATGGTTTTGTAAGATGGTAGTTACTGAGTTAAAGAGAAGTCTATATCTTTTCATCCATACACCAGTTTGTGCATGAGTGTGTCATAAGAAATCAGCCCTCAAACCCAATCACAGTAGCTTCTCGGGAAAGCAATACCGAGGTGACATTGGGGTGCTTGTCTGAGCAGAAACCTGGATGAGGAGAAGCAAGATGCTGCAAAACTTGAGGGAACAGCATTCCAGGTGGAGGAAACAGCAGGCAGAAAGGCCATGGGCAAGAATATGAAAAACCAGCCAGTCACGGAGGCACAGATGTCACTGGGTCCACAGAGGGAGTGGGGTCGACCCGGCAGCCCGGGTGAGCCATGCACGAACACACGCTGTCTCAGGAGCTTGAATCCAGAGAACGCGATGGGAATCTGTTAGACAGTTTGAAGCCTGTGATGAAGAGACAGGATTTCTATTTTGAGTGTATCGGTCGAAAGGTAAGAGCGGGGCCAGGTGGCTCTTGGCCAACCCTGGAGGAAAGCAGTCTTGCCTCCTAGGAGGGCTCCGTGGGAAAGAGAGCGGTGACAACACAGAGGACATCCGGAGGGGCTTTCGTGTGAAAGGTGATGGACACAGATGAGCACACAGGTCCAGTGTTTCCCCCTGAGTATTCGTGTAATGGGCAGGGTCGTCATGGCAGCGGGGGTTACCGGAGACCAGCATGTGCACAGGGGTCTTTTGGGGACTGTGAGCTTTAGCTTCTGGATACAGAGCTGACTGCATACCCCGGGCCTGCTGAGAGCAGCCCATCCCAGCAGAACGCAGTGCAGCATTAACAATTCGGAATAAAGTTTAAAAATTTGGAAATAAAATAAGATCCAACACTAAAATTATCACTTGAGTGCTATCTCCCTCAGCACTTATTTGTTTGTGTGTTTTCCTGGTATAATTATTCGGACCTCAAAGCACACTAAACATCCTTCGGCTATCTATGAAAAATAACTGGATCCTCTTTGGGGCGATCATTAGTCATTCATCTATATTTTAACCCCTTGAACTATGGTGTTTTCAGAAGGAATGAACGGGACCCAGTGGTGGAGGATCGAACAAAGGTCCCCCTATATGAAACTCCATGGATCTGCAACAACGTTGTTCACAAATCTCCAGGTCCTTCTGGGAGAACAAAAGTTCTCATAGACAAATTGGATACAGAAAGCAAGGTAAATAATGTTTTAATTATTTGCAGGGGTTACTGTGGATCTATGCCAGAACCAAACTTGTGATAATACTTTGTGTAAAATAAGCCCAATATTTCATTTGGATTTAATCATAATTGCATAGGGATGGTGATTAGCCAAAGAGCAATAAAGTTAAATTAAGCACAATGATTATCAATATTATTAAAGGTAGAAAAAAATTTCAAATGCCTACAAAAGAAAAATAGAACTCTTACCGTGTAGAGATGCATTTCGGATACCTTTGCTGTAAGAGCCTTTATCGTGGAAAATTTCTTTTTATCTGGAACTCATCTGCATACCCTTTGCCAGAGCAAGAGGCCAACATTTTGCTAAAAGAAGGATATAAAATTATGAAAGTACAGAGCTTCATGCTTTTATGTTGACTCATGATCTTTTTTTTTATTTGATATCCTATTTGCGGCTTTAAAGAAAGGACCAGGCATGAGTCCAGTAGGAGATAATCAATCCAGGAGTTTACCCATTCAAAGCATCCAAACAGTATAATTGTTCTGAAATAATAATTATCCATCTAGCAAAATTAATTCCATGGTGAAGACTGAATAAAAATATCCCCTAGTGTGAATTATTTATGACCGTGAGGTCTGCAAGACCCTGAGGGCGAGCTGGGACCCATCCACACCACTGGACACAGGCCAAGTACTGGGGACGGTGATCAGTGGGTCTAAAACATGTCTGTCAGAGCCATTTATTGTAAAATTCATGTAATTTAGTAGAACAAGAGTCATTTGTTTCGGAGAAGAAGACACTCGGAATGAAAGGGAAGTCAGAAGAGAGAGCCCTGCCGAGAAGGGCCTGGGCTCTGATGCGTCTTCAGGAGGCACATTTGCCTGCACTGACCTCTCCTTTCCCCTCTGGGGACGACTGGCCCATCAATCTTGGGAATGCATGCGCTAGATGTGCCCGTACTTCCACCACAAGGCTCTTTTTTTAATAAGAAAATGAGCACGAGTAGGTGTTGGAATCTTAATTCTCTGCATGAAAATTGCTATATGAGTTTACAGAATGTATGCATTTCCTTTCTATTTCCAGTTTCCCTGGATTTCTTTGACTGATGAAAAGTGAAAACAGGCCCTTCATATACTTATAAGAACTAAAAGGCATTAGAAGATATGGATTTTTGAAACTTCTTTCTTTCTTTCAATCTACTTTATGTCTTCCATTAGTACCAAACCTTAAAAGCCAAAACATTTTCTTAATAATTTCACTCTATTGTATTCAACATATGTGAATTCTGCAAAACTTACTAATTCTCATCAGGTTGGATCCTAAACATTGCTAGTTAATGATTTGATCTACTAATAGACGAACCAAGTCTAGGTATGAGTTTTCTGCAATGCGAGCGCTGTGAAGTCCATCGACAGCTCCTTAAAAATAATAAGGGAACAGGATTCTCTACTTTTAACACACACACACACACACACACACACACACACACACTCATCCATTTGGCTAGAGAAGTGCAAAGAATCATAATAGACTATTTGCTAATTCCGGCTACATGCAGGTATTATATGAAGATCGATAGTTGGAGCTCACACGTTGATTGTAACCCACCGAAAACTGGCAGAGGAGAGGGAGAACATGGAAGAGAAAACACAGAGATTTACACCTCCCAGGATACTTCCAGACATTTCCGTCTTTGAGTTGCCAGTGAAATTATAGAGTATCGAATAAGAGCTCTACCTGGTGCTTTCTTTGACTGATGAGAACCAACAAAGAGAAAGACAGAAAGATTAAGAAGACCTTAAAATCCATATGACTAAATAAAACTGTCCTTATTTACTAACATCACAGACTGTTACCAGAACAGCCAACAGCGAGAGCAGAGCCGAGAAACAGTGATACATCTTTGCCATTACGGTGTAGAAAATGAGATGTCTGGCAGTGGGAATGAAGTACGATGCTCAAATTAAATTAATTAATGGATCAAACATAAAAAAAGTGAAAACCTTTTTGTTTTAAAGGCTATTATTTCAGTAAATAAATCAGAGAGGGAATCGTGAGTAGCTTGCTTTTCCTTCTCTGATGAAGTGATTAAGTGCCAATCAGACTCAACCCCTCTCTCTCTGTCACTCTCTCTTTCTCTTGTGGTTGCAACTTCAGATCTAGCATCATTTCAACGTTTACTCTACATAATGGGAAATTCTGAGGACTCATAACTATGACGGTCACATAATTTCCCGGGAATAAAAGAAAAGCCTTTGCTTTATGAAAATACACTACCAGAAACAATATCCACGTCTTTTCCAAATACGGTGTTTACTTCTGCCACCTTCTTGGCCTGAAAACTCTTACCCAATATAATAAAACAAAATAGGGTTTCTTTCACTGGAAAGGGCTTAGACTCTAAGACTGCCTAATTACGTGGAGTTGCGATGGGACCTTTATTTTGCTGTCAACATGTATTTGCTCTAAGATCACTGGCCTCTCCAACCACAGCTGTCTTTTCTGTCTGGGTTCCTTTCAGATAAATGACTCCTTCCTGAAGGAGAGAGAGAGAGAGAGACAGACAGACAGACAGAGACAGAGAGAGGAAAGCTTAAGGGCAACGCAGCCATTATTATTACAAAATAATGATCAGTGTTCAAGAGATGTTTCAGTCTAAAGGGCTAACAAACTGATTCTTCTGAACGTTCTTTGGGGATTAGACGGGTTCCGTGCGATACTGAGAAATGAAGGAGTGTCACCCTTGAGGAAAATCTGAAAGCACAACTGAAACCAGAATTACAAAATGCGGTAAAAGATATGGCAAGCTGTTATTTTTTCTAAAAATAGACTACTAGTGAGTCCCTGCCCCCCCCCCTTTTGGTCCAGGGTGGATTTAATTATTCTTTCATTTATGATATGCATAATGTCCATGAAAGAAAAATATTGACTTACATGACATGTGAGTACTTTCTTGAAGACCAAATTGCCCCAAGCATAATGAGAGGCCACCAGGGTCCTGTGCAGCTCATTCCGAAGATTACTGTCCTGCCCAAGATGGGGGCACTGAAATACAAGCACAGGGTAGCTAGAGAAAGTTCTAATACGCGACTCAGTCCCAAGTGTCTCTTTGGAACAGTCGCACCTATTTTTCCTGTTTTTGAGAAGCTCTTAGGACCTTATTCCCTGACCATGACCTGAACTGAATCAGGGACCAGCTCAGGGTGGCAGCCTGAAGCGAGGAAAGCTTACTTACCTGAACACAAAGAAGCTACGGGGACTGAGAGGCCCAAGGCCAATGACTGGGGTGAGCAGGGAACTCTCTTGTTCAGGTGGGGCAGGCAGCAATTCTGCCACTCAGCTGACAGCCCAGAATGCATTCAAACAGGAGTCACATTAATTAATTAAAACATTAACAAAGAAACAAGTTCTACTTTATACTTACAATGTGCTAGTGAAAAAATTAATCGTCTTCTTCCTTTGGACACCTAAGAAATGTTCTCAAAGGAGAACATTTCCTTCAAAGGAAGAAAATCAAGAAAAAAAACCTAAGCAATGCATAAAAAAATCCAAAATGTCTCTGGTGCTATGTACTCCAGTGCCTGGGATATTTGATCATCTCTGTTCCAAAACAGGTAACGTGTAAAATGGGTAACGGGAAAGCCTTGGGGCTCCATTCTCTTTCTTTTTCCCGTGGTTGCATGTAATTCTGATGTGGGTTGAGACCCGTCGCTGCATCTACATCTGTGAATCCAGCTTGGTGGAGAAGCCCACAGAGCTATTTGCGGTTTGGTAGAGCTTAGAAATCAACAGAAAATTAAGACCAAGTGCTGAATGCGTGCCTGAAAATCTTTTTATAGATGGGCTCTAGGAATGCACATTCAATGAAGCATACTCTTTGAAAGCCCTAGTCACTTATATGTTTTCCAGAACTATTGATGTGTAGCAATCTTATAATGAGGCTAACTCTTGGGTGCATACCGTTAACATATGGCCAGTGGAGATGACGCGACTGCACAGGCATGCTAGCGTACCTCAGAGCAGGCTGCCCTTCATGTGGGTCGGCTCAGCTATTTGGACAGGAAAGCCCCCGAAGATGAACGGGGGTGCCTCCAGTGTCCGAGAGCAGGAAACTTTGATCCACCCCAAGGCACTGCTTGAAGGGGGGCATCACTGCATTCTGTCTCCCCATCCCCCCACCCCCGTCCAGGTTTCGCACACGCCCACTCCTCTCCCGCGTTCAGGGAGAAGTTGATCCTTCTGGCCTTCCGTTGCGAGTCATGCACACAAACAGCCAAAGAATTACACGACCTCCTTTTGTGGGTCTGGAACCTTCCAGGTGCGTAGGCGCTTTGAACGCCGGGTTCCCTCCCGTTCCTACAGCAAACATCCTAGACACGTCGCTGTCGTTTTGCAGAGGGGAACCGTGTGTCCAGGAGATGCTGGCGCTCTTCCGGGGTGAGGAATGTACAGTTAGAACAGACTCAGCCTTCCCGACCTCACAGCCCGGCGTGCGCTGGGTTGGTGATTCCATGGGCCTTTTCCAGAATTGGCTTCATCGTGCAGCCAAGCTAAAGTGGGCGGCAGAGCGGGAAAGGACGGCTGGTGCCATTTCTTCAGGAGGACCATGGGCCAGACGGAAAACTTGTTTTATTTTACTTTTTATTTTTTTAAAGTAAACTTCATGCCTGCCACGGGGCGTGAACTCACGCCCCTGAGATCAAGGGTCACGTGCTCTGCCGACGGCGCAGTCTGGGCGCCCCCACATGACAAACAATTCATACGGACACGTCTGCTCTTTCCGGAGTAGATAGTTGCCATTTACAGGAGGCAAACCTAGGGGTCTCCTAATGAAGGGAAATGGTTGTCGCCGTCTCTCCAAAACTTCTACTGTTTTGTTTAAACCTCTGTAGACATGATGCAAAAATTAGGCTAATATAACCACCAGACTTGATGGGGCACTGAGTGGCTCAGTCGGTTAAGTGTCTGACTTAGGCTCACGTCATGATCTCACGGTTCCTGAGTTCAAGCCCCACATCCAGCCCTCTGCTGTTGCCAAGGAACTTGCGAGGGATCCTCTGTCCCCTCTCTCTCTTCCAAAAATAAATAAACATAAAAAAGAACGAGACTCAGACCACAAGGACACCTCTGTGAGGCATGGGGCCCTGTCCCATCCAATTGCTCAATTTTAAATCGATTTGATTCTGAATTTAGGGTAGCATACCTAAATACAATGATTTTCCTGTCGATCTAGAGTTGACACCATTTTCTCACTAAAGCATAGAGCTTCTCGTAAACACGTTTGTCTTTAGAAAAGAATCTAGAGTGTTTGTTTGGCAATACTTTATTTGAAGATTTCTGGGTCCCATTATGGAGCGAAAAAAGCAAAACCAAAACAGACAAAAATCCTCTCTGGCATTTGTGAAATAATATTAGTAAAATTAGTAAAAATTATATTTAAATCATAAAAAGCAAAACATATATGTGTATTATTTCACTATATATATGTGTGTGTGTGTGTGTATATATATATATATATATATATATATATAGTTGTTTTATCATAGCTTCTGGTCTGTTTTCATATTTCTGTAATTTGGATGAATTGGAATTTTCTCCACAAGAGAAAGGAGAATTGCACATGTTTTAGTTTAAATTCTGGATTTGAATAGGTCAACTACAGACCAAGTATCTTCTTTGATATGAAAGTAAAGTTAGCTGATTGTCAGCTAGCAGGCTTTCACGTTACTGGAATCCTTGTCAGGGGAGCTGATAATTCAAGACTCTGGAAGAATTAAGATGTCAGGGCTGTAATTTCTGACCCTGGGATCAGGTTGACATGGATAAACTTGGGCAGCCTCACACAACGTGGCATGAGAAAGTAGATTTGAGTGGTGTGAACCATTGAAGACACTTCATAATTGGAAAAGTGAATATTGTACAGAGAAACAACAAAAGTTACAGAATCCCTATTTCTTGAAGAGTAAGCAACCTGAGACAACTAATGAAAATCCCCTCTTCTTACACTGACTCTGAATGAAGTCAGCCCCCACACAAGCGCCCAGTGAGTGTGGCCTCCGGTGTGGGCCACCAGCTCCTGGCCCGGGCTTCTTCCTAGTTCACGGCTATGCATACGTGCGCTGACGTGTGCTCATTATACTTGTAGGCATCCCAACCTAAAAGTCCCATTTATGACAGGAGTTAATATTTAGTCTTAGTGAAAAAGTCCCAGGAGGCTTGGCAAAGAATGCTTCACTTTCGTCTTTTTATCTCTATTCTTTCCTTGCTTTTTTCTTGAACAAGAGCAAAGCGCAAATAAAGAATAAATATCCAATGAAAACAGTACTGAAACCCAAACAAAAATAAACAGGAATAGTCTTACTTAGGAAAACATCAGGGGTATTAAAGAGAGCACATATTGGGAAGAGCACTGCGTGTTGTATGTAAGTGAGGAATCACTGAATGCTACTCCTGAACCCGATATTGTGCCATATGTTAATGAACTAGAATTTAAATAAAATTTGAAAAGAGAAAACATCAGCGATGTTCTGAAGAAAGCTCTGGTTCCAAAGGGAAGCCCTTGCCTGCTCTGACCCAGCGCCCGCCCCATCCTATGACTTCACTCCGTCTTCTCAGTCACATGATCCATCATGGCACCCTGGGCAGAGGGGCGAACAGAACAATAGGAGGTAGGTCTCCGTGGCTCATCTGCTCCAAATGTCCACGCCCCGCTCTGTCTGGTCTGAGAACACACTGTCAACATCTGGCTCTCCCGGCTGCTCTTAGGGTTTTCTTCACCTGATGTTACCAGCACTTTCCTTCTCTTCTGACCCCCTCAGCACAGAAGCACCCCGAAGGCAGCATTTATGACTCCTATCTTGCCCATTGGCCAATCTTCTGCTCTTTAGTGACTATGACTTGCTTGAGCACCAGGGTCTCTGGACTTTTTAATTCTTGCTCTGCACACGGTGCTCAGTTCCAAGGTTGACATACATAGTTGTTAAATGCATGGAGAAGGAAGAAACAAGAATGCTGCTCAGACAGAGCTCCCCATGATACTTTAAATTCTCCATTACAAGCGCCAACATTACATGTAAGGGACCTTATTCTGGAAGGTCCCTTGACAAAAATAATACTAAAAATGCATGTAAGAGGAAATTACTGTCTACTTTGGATGATTCGTTGAATCTTGTCAGTAGACAGACTAGTAGAACAATGGATGATTTTATAATTCAAAGGTACTCTCTATTTTTGTTGTTAGTAAGGATAAAAAAATTGGCAAGAGCACAATCATTGCTTGATTTGGCACTGAAAGCTTTCTCCCTGTGTCACAATAAAACATTATTGTTCAGGATGTTTTCTTCTCTTGATGTTCTGGAGATTGACTTTGAGTTTTGTAAATGGAGTTATATTACCGCTTCATTTCTTAACGTGCTTGAGTTACCTGATTTACCCACCACAGGAACAATAAGGAGATTTTCATTCCTGGATGAATGATTATGTTGGCAAATGTATCTAACAAATAACAAAAGAATGGGCACAGGCACCTTAATTATGTTTCAAAGGGTCTGTTTTGTAGAGATGGCAGCTGACCAGTATAAAGTGACCATAGGCTATGAGAATATTTTACAAATAAGCCACTAGAGGAAGTTGTTCTGAACATTTATGTCCAGCAGGGACCCTGGAAGCCTGGATCTTTCTTTTCTCAACATGGTTTTCAGAAGGGAAGACTCCCCAGCTCTAACCGCCCTACCTCCTCCTTGACAAGGCGGTGTAGCCCCCACCAGCACCAGTCCACCCCAGTGCTGTCACTCCTGGGGAACGACTGCACTGACATTCACGACCCTCTCAGGGACTAAAATATCAGGGATGTGGCTAGTGATGTGTCCCACAGGTAAGACATCACTCTTACGTCCTCCTTTCCGGAGGTCTGAACTTTGAAATAAACATACTTCTGAATGGTCCATGGGCCAAAAGGACATTTCAAGAAAATGAATATAAAAATACAGCACACGAAAATTTGGGAGAAGCAGAACAGTGCTGACGTAAGGGTGGGAATAGGATATAATGGTAACTGATTATTTAGGTAAGCAAGAAGGTCTTTCCTGAGTCTCTCCATCAGTAGAATACCATGGCACTACTTGAATTGTGCCCTCCAGAAAGATCTGTGCAAGCCTGACCCCCATGACCTGTGTTTGTGACCTTCATTGGAAATCGGGTCTTTGTAGAGACAATCTAGTTAAGATGAAGTCAGCGTCCCATGCCTGGGTCCTATGGGGAGAGGGAAATGTGGGCTCAGACACACAGAATGAAGCTAAATGAGGACAGAGGCAGAGATGGGCCGATAGACTGCCACAAAGCGAGTCCCCAGAGAGAGCCACCAGCCACCCATGGCTGGAAGAGGCATGAAGGGGCCCCTTTGGAGTCTTTGAGAGGAGCATGCTCCTGCTGACACTGGGATTTCTGACTTCTGTCCTCTGGGTGTGTGAGGGGTGACATTTCTGCTGCTGGAAGGCTTGGAGGTCCTCATGCACATGGTCCCACTTCTGGAGGAGTATCCGGCCATTGTTAGCCCCCACTTGCCTAACCCGCCCAAAGAATTGAATTCGACCACAGAATGCAAGCTGCTCCATGTCCAGGAGGCCATGACTCTGAGCTGTACACATGACCGCCCTGCCTGGTGGGTCACCCAGTGTGCGGGCCCATCAACTGTATCCTGCAATGTGGTGGCTGGGGTTGACTGAAGGTACCCACATCTACACCGGAGCACCAGTCCAGGGATGTGGCTGTGAGGAGCACGGGAAGACCTGTCATCGCCAATGTCCATCTCGGGCTTGCTCTCTGCTCCTGGGACTTCTTCACTTTGGAAGGGGGCATCCTCCCTGGCCTGGGTGACCCGCTGCCCCCCATGACACACAGTGTCACCCAGTCCCCGTGTGAGGTTATGCAGGAGCACAGCCTGACTTGGGAGCCCACTTACTGCTGTCTACACAGCATGACGGCGAGCAGGGTCAGCCTCGTGATGTGTTGTTGATCCCCCACACCTGGGAGCATGTCCAATTATAGCTCTTCACTGACTGTTCCTACAGGGTCAGGCTGCAACCCCACATCGGACTGGAAATGGTCTCATACACTCTCTCCCCAAAACATACGTGCTCAACAACACTCTGTTAGGGTTATTTGCAGTTTTACAAGAAGAAAGCCTTTGGCCATAGCTCATGTCACCATAATATACTTGGGGGGTGGGTTTGAAAGCATGGGCTGCTTTGCCCATCTCTCAATTCACCTCGACCTCTGACCCTCACACAAATACACTCCTGTGGGGTTTCTGCCCCAGAACTAGCCTGGACTGGGTTAGTTTAGATGCAGCTTTGGGAGAGCTATCTCACAAGGAACCGTACAGCATGGCAGGGGTCCAGGAGCTAGGAAAGCCAGACCCCTTGTTTTTCCTGCACTCTTACCTGGGGCCTCTTTCAGGGGTGGCCCAGAAAACCAATCAGTACGTGCTTGTCAATAGGGTACATTCACTGAGTCAAACCCCTCTACCTCAAAGGCTTTCCTCAAGGTGGGCTGCACCATTTTCCCCCAAGAGGCAACCTTCTCACTTGGGGAGGATGACACAGGGCAGAGTACAAAAGGAAGAGCCCCCACCTGAAATGAACCAGGGGACCCTCGGAGAGCCATGTTTCCAAGCTGGACTTTGCGCTTACACATTTATGAGAATTCTCATTATGTTCAAATCAAATTCATGGGACCCAGTTTTACTCCGTGGGACTGAAGTCTCTCCTTTGAAATACACTAAGATTCCTGAGGTACTCATCTAATGAAGCGGAAAGCCCTTGTTTTACAGACTTCCAGGGATCCTTCCTTTTTGTTTCCTTTCGTAGAGGTGAGCTGGACCGGTTGTGACCCCCTTTTACACTGATTTAGTCTACTGAGAGATGGAACGTTTATAGATAAAGCACTTTTTCACTTTTTATGAAAATGATGAGTTATCAACATTTTGCTTGAAGGCACGAGATATGGCCCCATCTACATTCAAATCCATTAAATATGCCGGAGACCCAGCTGCCAATACTATTGTGGAGTAAATTTAATTTCCAGAGTCAATATAGAGCCAGCTGCATTAAGCACAAGATAATTCTGGCACATTATTAATTGGAATGGCCATGTAAGGCATTGTCTAGACAAGATATAAGCTCAAGTTTTCATAGGCAATCTGTACATAAAATGAAGTATGCCAAGGCTGTAAAGAATACTAATAACACTGATCTGGCTTATTAACCAATATTGATTGCTTTTACTCTGACACGGTCCAGAAGTCTCAGAGGTGAAATGCTGAGGATGTTGGGCACCAGGGCTCTCATTCTGACAACACAGTAAATATTCCAAAGCCGTTGCAAGGTGCAAGGCATGAGGGTTTTCTTTCATAAGATAGCAACTCCATTTGCAATTCTCAAAAAAATTGATAGCATGATTATGGACTTCTAGGAAATATTACCATTATTAATCCTTGCATGGGCCGGCAACACTTCCAGCTCGTGATGCTTTTGATTAGCTATTGCACATCCAAGTGCCTCCAGAGACTATTGCTTCCTGTCTAGGTCCTGTCCTGCTCAGCTTCATGCAATATGAATCACTGATATTGATTGCCGTCCTCCAAACTGGGCGTGGTTTACTATCTGAAGGTCAACGACAGCCCACTGACCCATCCAGCACAGATTCAAGTCTGTCACTGGTGGTCCCCAAGAAAACTGTGTCAAAACAGTCACGCTCCTGAGTTCCTGGAGCCAGGGGACGGCCCCCTCCTGCTGGATGGAGAGCAAGTGCTACCCAATGTTAAGACCAGCAGAACCAGTACAGCCCAGCTCAGCAGGTGCACTGTGCACCTGCTCTGCTAATAGGCCACCGGAGGAAAGCATGCATCCCAGGGAAAGAAAGCCCTGCATTAAAGTCCTGACTGGAGCACTTACTAGATATGTTGTGGTCAATGAGACATTGTACTCTCTAGTTCCCGTTCCCTCTAGTGCAACTGAAGAAAAGTTGGTGATCTGGAGATCCTGGGAGGCTCTGTTGGTTAAGCATCCAACTTTGGCTTAGGTCATGATCTCAAAGTTGGTGAGTTTGAGACTTGCATCAGGTTCTGTGTTGACAGTTTGGAGCCTAGAGCCTGGAGCCTGGAGCCTGCTTCAGATTCTGTGTCTCTCTTTCTCTCTCTGCCGTTCCCCTGCTCACATTCTTTCTCTCTCTGTCTCAAAAATAAACATTAAAAAAATTTTTAAAAAGCAGAGTCACTGATCTATATTAGCCGGAATGCCAACAGAAAAAAAAAAAAACCACCTTAAGTATTTCAAATGGGAAATTGAAGCAGGAATTTGTTCCACAGGTGGTGAAAGAGGCGAAGAGCCACACAGGTGCTAATGGTGAGGCAGCCCAGAGATCAGCCATGGTGGCAAGCCCCACTGCCCCTTACTAGGGAGGGGACGAGCAGTTGTGTTAGCAAACCTAAATTTGAGGATGGAGCTCTGGCCATGGTGGGGACGGCCCAGGAGCATCGTGATCAGGGGGAAATGAAGACGTCAGAAAACACTCTCTGAAGCACAGGGGCTCTGGTGAAATAGGCTGTTCCCTCTTTGCTTCCAGCATTCAGCCATAGATCAGAGACCAGAGGGATGCAGGGTGGATGGCCAGCACAGCCAGGAGCGCAGAGACAACTCCCTGAACAGGGATGGAAGAGACAGCATCCAGAGAATGTCTGGTTCCCAAGAAGTCACCAGTTTCTGTTCATAGAATTATCAATCCAAAGAATCTCTGACTTTCTCCATCTGTTGCCAAAATAACTGGCAGAGGTAGACGGTAGAGGAAGAGGGTTTAGGAATGACCTTGACAATCCCTGGCAGGGGTCAAGTCTACCATACAGGTAGGTGGACGCCATAGGTGTCTTAGAGGCTATGGAGAATAAACACAATGACAGAAATGGTGGAGTATAAAGACTCATTTTGCAGGTTTTGATAATTGGATTAGCATACCACTGCACTGAGACAAGAGTGACTCAGGGAGATAAACCCACACAAGGTGTTTTAAGATGAGAACCCCATGCCTCAGTGATGAGTAGAACCATGGCTGGAGAACATCTTTCTCCCTGTGATTAGAGCACTCACACTTTCTATGTTCATACAATAGACAGTGTGTTATTCTGCAGGTGAACTTGCAGTAGCCATGAGAAGATCTGGATTCTGGACAATGACTTGCCATTTGCTAGAAGCCTAGATTTGGATCCATCCTGCTATGCCTAGGACTCTGGTTCCTCACTGGGAATACATGCACTTGACAGAAAAACACAGTCTTCTATGAATATGAACAACTGTTTCAGGAAAATTTAAAGCTTTTGAGGATGAATTATTCAAGCAGATTTCTATCAAGTTTCTAAGGTGATACCAGGGACCATTCTAGGTATTTGGGAATACTGGACAGGAAGACCTAACACGTGATGTCTAGTCTAGCGGAAGCATTTGGGCAAATAATTACTTTAAAATGTAGGAAATGCTACTCTTATTAATAACACGGAGGGAATCGTCTTTGTCACAAGATGCTCTACATACGTGACAGATAAATCACTGTTCCCAGAGCAACACTGTAAATGCTTCTCACCTTGAATCTGTGGTTGCCATGGAGGGTGAAGGATCTATCTCTGTGTGTCTCTCCATCTTCAATAGAACTTGAATCTGCATCAAAAAATTACTGCAAATTGTTTTTCTTCAGCTGTATCTAGTTCATCATGGTAGAATAACAATTCTGTGATTCATTTCTTAAAGTGGAAAACTTTTACACAATTCTATTCAATCTTCATAATTTACAAATACTATGCTTTAAAATCTAGTCATGTGCTTTGCTCCTCTTCCAATAAGAATCCAGAGCCTTGTATAGTTTATATAATGGAACAAATAAATAGAGGGAAGATTTGGAGTGAAGTAGAACAAAACAAAGCAAAAACACCCACAAAACACCAGAGATGTAAAATGAAGGTAGAAGCAACCTTGAACAGCATGTTACCAAGAATTCCTGGTTACGAAGAGGCCAAAACACAAATCTCGAAGCGATACAAATACAAGTTCCCCACGCTTTATGTCCACCAGCTAAGTCAACACATTCCTCAAGAATCTCGCCCCTCTAGGGATGACGCCGGAGACGAGTCTCAGCACAAGTGGTGCGGCAGCTGCCCCCATCACGTCTACAAAGAATTTAATGAGTTCCATAAGCCAGCGCTCCGACGTGCATCAGCATGGCCCAATGCTCAGCGCCAATGTGCCTCCAAGAAAAGACATTTTCTGGGCAGGGATCTGCAAAGTACAGCTGGGGGCTGCTTGTTGTTTTTCTCTGGAACTAAGAATGGTTTCCCATTTTTAAATGGTTAAAAAATAAAAATAGGAAACAGAAACAATGAATCAAGGACCTGGGCCTGCAAATCTAAGTTACATATTATCTGCCTTTTATGGAAAAAGTCTTCCAACCTCTGGTCCAAGTGGGTCGAATGGTGACACTGAAGCTCAGAGCTATAGGATGTCCAAAGTTAATGGAGTGATTGATGCTTTTGTTTAAATGATTTTCTGAGTTCTTACTAAGGGCCAGACATTTCTCTAAGTTCTGGGGTGGGGGGAGGTAAAACAGGAAAGAAATCCTAACTTCAAGAAGGAGAGAGAGTGAGGTGATAAATTCATAAGCACGCCGGTTAGATCTTGCGGTATAACGGGACTAAAGTTCATTAATACAAAAAAAAAAGTAGTAAAACCTTGGTTTGCAAGTAGAATTCATCGGAAACATGCTTGTAATCCAAAGCACTTGTATATCAAAGCAAATTTCCCCATAAGAAATAATGGAAACTCAGATGATTCATTCCACAATCCAAAAATGCTCATACAAAAATGATTATAATACTGTAACATAATACAAAATATTAAAGAAAATACAAAATATAAAGAAACATAAACAAATTAACCTGGACTTACCTTTGAAAACCTTCGTGGCTGGTGGGAGGGTAACAAAAGAGGGAAGGATTATTATGTAGGACAACTTTCACTGCCACTAACAGACATTTGCTACAGGCCAGTATTACTCACCTCTCATCACGACTGCACGTGATAAGACTGCAATACGGCAGCCGAGGAAAGAGTCTCTATCCACAGGCGGCCTGACCTGGAATGAAGCCAAGCCTTCCTAAGCTCACTCTTGTCTGGAAAAGCAAAGGACTGTCCATGGGTGCTTTGAAGTGACAAAAAAATACACTAGTGCCAGTTGCGGGCACCTTCCAACCTGAAAAATCACTGATTTCTGCCAGACACGGTGGCCTGAGACTGAGCAACTGAGCATGGGAGACGATCACCCACAATCCCCCAACAAGAGAGAAGGGAGTGTTTAGGGGTGGACCATCAGGTCAGTTGTGATCACATGACGTTCGGGGTCACATATGACTCTCACTACAAGACTTCGCTCCTTTATCAAGTTAACATGGATTAGAAATGTTTGCTCGTCTTGCGGAACATTCACAGAACAAGTTACTTGTAAACCAGGGTTTTACCTTCTTTACTATTTCTTGTAGGTCCATGAGTGTGCAAGGGATCAGGGCATTCTACTGGCTGACCTGGGCTCCTGCACCTGTGATAGGCCTGGGCTGGGCTGGGCTGGGCGGGGCGGGGCGGGGTGGGGCTGGGCTCGGCTCACTACGCACATGTATCCACTGGAGTGTCGGGCATCCCAGCTGGGCTTGGCAAGGGCAGCTGTGCTTTATGCTGAGTATCCCTCCTCTCCCTCAGCGAATGAGGGCACAGACACTGGTGCCCCCCATTCTGTGATGAGGGCAGAGTCTCCAGGGAGCAAACGGAACCCTTGGAGGCCCTCCAGGCCTGCTGGGAACGCGCACACCTTCACTCCTGCCTCATCCTATTGGCCAAACCAACTCGGGCAAAGACCCTGGACCCGCGGTCAGAAGACACTGCAGAGTAACCTGGCGAAGGGCCTGACTTAGGGACGTGGGAGCCAGGTCAGAGCGCAGTCCGCCACAGTCATGGGCACCGAAGGGTCAGCAGCGGATACATATGGTGGAAGACATAACGGGCATGAAGGGTCTTGAGTGTGCGGTTGGGCGGGCGATTCTAATTAGGACTCAGAGCTGGAGAGGAGACCATCTAGATCAGCATTCCTGAGCCTCGGCCGGTGCCAGCCTCATCCCGCACAGGCTGGGTGCTGCCCTTTGATAAGAGCTGGTCTGATGGCATCTGCTCCTGTTCAATCGAGACGTGGCATGGAATTTGGTGAGGTTTTGTCTCAGAAAATAGCAATAAATAAGTCCCTTTCTGAGCATGCTCTAGTTTGTTTCAAAGGAGAGAGTTCCCCTGCAGGAAGAGGGGGATTTCAATGTTCTGGCGACAACTCCCGAATCGGTCCTGGGTACCGGTCCTCGGTACCAGTCCTTGGGACAGCAGACAAATTCTCCTCGGAGGTTCGTATCACTGAATAAAAACTGTGATGGGGGTCACAAAGGAAGATCAGAGTGGCCAGTTCTGCACATATAAAATCCTCAGAGGCTTTTCAATAAACACAGAATCAATGACAGGAGAAAACTAACTTGTCAATATTTCTGATTAGGGCTGACCCCGGGGCTGGGAGAGGGCAGTGAGTGAAGGGTGTCACAGGGAGAACGTGTGGAGAAGTGGAAGGCGGGTTGGCTGGTGGAGGGAAGAGGGGAACGCTGACCAGGAACGTGAAATGAGGTTTTCCACGGGCTTGACGTGACGGCTTAGGCCAGCTGTGTCGGCAGAGAGGCCCTGAAACTCCTTCCTGGACGCTCGGTTCTAACTCCAGCTGCCCGCCACCTGCAGAAACTAAACCAGTTTCCTTAGAAGGAAATCCTCAGTCTCTTGTCTGAAATATGTTCTCCCTGGAATGTCATGACATATTTAGTCCTCTGCAATCGCTTCCTGAATGAAGATGACTCAAGCTGACTTTCGTCTTTCTGCACACACCACATTATATTATCCATTTATAGGAAGTGAAAATGGAAACTGTTCTGTTTCTTTCTCTTCCCTCTTTGTTGAAATCTTAACATATGCATAGCCAATTGACCCCTGTTACAGCGTCTTCCCCCTCTTTTAATGTTTTCTTTCCTTGGTTTTTACAAAAGATTACAAAAGGGGTCTTCGCGATAATGGCTTTAAATCATTCATGCATTTTTTATCCCGTCTTCACACGGCCTGACATCTTGTTCATTCTTCCTGACTGATGCTGTGCATAGAGCAGATGTTTTCACTGAGCTCTGATGATTTTTTGATCTTATTCTCAGGAGGCTACAACCAATTCAGAGCCCTTCAGCATAGATGAGGCATTTAATTTATTCTTTCCAGTAAGTTTCACCTTGTCTATGCTGGATTTCATCTGCCATCATGTTGCCCAATTATGGAGTTTTGTTCAACCCATCCATGGTGCTTGAACCTCCTTGGTCTCAACTAACCTACGAATTTTGTGTCATCAGCAAATTTCACCCTCTTGCCACTCAGTCACGGTTAACATCATTAGAAATCGGCATTGAGGTCTAGTCGCCATCCTGATGGTCACTTTGATCCCGGTAGGAAGCAGAAAAGGCACACAAGGGGGATTTCCAGATCAAAACTTCTCTGGCTTCTATCAGCCAACCTCACCTGAGCCATTTCTGCAGAAAAACTCTTTTTTGACCATTTCATCTTTTCTGCTGCTACTTCTGGATCAAACATGAGTTCGTAGTTTGAGTCTTACCTCCTCGCTGTTCTTTGTTCCCCTTGCCCTCCTGGGGAGAAACCAGTTTGTAAATCCTGAGGTCATGCCACAGTCTGATCAATTATCTCCTCAGACCCACCATCGTGATATGTTTTAGCTCTAAAGAAAAACCAAGATACTTTCCATGATGGTTTGCATTTTGCTTCACTTCGGTGCCCCTCTATAATCTTGTGTAAAACCCAAACTCCCGGGGATTCTGTGATTCGAAGGGAGGAAGGCCAAGGCTGGCCCGGGGAGTGGGGGCAGGGGGAGCGGTGTGCTGCTGGGGCCTCTGCATGAGGAACTTGCAGAACCAGAGTCCCTCGCCCCATCCATTCGATCCCCATTTGCATACCCCTCAAATCTTTCCACCCATACAACCTGAATATTACAGCAGGACAGGGGTGGACAAACTCAAAACCAAAAAATCTAACTGTAAGACCACAAGCCACGACCCTGTTCATGGCTCCTTTGCCAACTCCCCCCCCATGTAAGCTGAGCCCCTGTTAGCACTGGCCTGTCATTTGTCTCCAGAGCTGTCACTACTTGGACTTGGATCCCACTGCCCACTCCGCCTCCATCAAACAGACTTCTGATCTCGTCAGTCACATGCCTCCGTTCCCCCTACTCCTCTGATAGGAAGGGTGTGGGGACACCAGACGCCTCCCCATGTTGTGCTGCTAACAGCTCAATGGCATGCTGGTCCTCATGGAGCCCGTGCGCTGATGACACATGAAACCATTGTCAAGGAGAAGACAAGAGTTGCATGAATGTGTTTGTTTGTTGCAATGTTGTACACAAATGCAAAGCATGACAAATGCTGAAGTACATCCTAAATGTTCTTCAGACCATCAGCCATGGGCCTCAAGGCTTGTCACTTTGTCCCACTGCCCCCACAAGCCACCCTGACCAGTGAGGATGACCAACTCCAGTCTTTCCGGGCATCTCTCACCCCACAGCCATCTCCTTGTAGAATCCTGTCTGCTCCACCTTCTGGATATTCTCGTATCTTAACAGTCTGATGACCACAACTCCAGCTCACCCTGCCGCCATTTATCACCTGCACTTTTGCAGTGTTAGCTTCCTGGTCTGCCGATGGATCTTAAGACTTCCTCCACTGACCATCTCCCACTGAGGCTTACAGGAGCTGGGGGACATTTGTGCATGCACACACATGCACATCCATGCACACAGACACGCACATACTCAGGTGTGCGCGCGCACACACACACACACACACACACACACAAACACCAGTTAGGTCACATGGCTTCTTGGCTTAAGATTCTCCAATGGTTTCACATCTCCTTGGAGAAGAGAATGGCAGTCCTCCCAGAGCCTTGACGGGCCTGCACCAGTCAGTTCTCTGACACCAGCTCCCCCCTCGCTGTGCCCCCGGCTCCCCGTCCAGCCCCACTCATCCCTCAGCTCCTCTTCCTGAGCCTACGTTCTGCTCTTGGCCTTCTCTCCGGCTGCGATGCTTTCTCCTCAGGAACCTGTGATGCTCTTCTTCCCTCCCTTCAGAGCTCCACTCAGACGTCCCTTCACCCAAAGCCTTTCCTGATCACCTTCGTTAACCAGCTTCCTTCCTCTGCGTGGCAGGGCTTCACTTCTTGGTCCCCTAGATCCTTGCTTATCTGTTTGCCAGTGACCACCTGGCGACCCGGCACGATGCAGCTCCCTGAGATCAGGGCTCTTGTTAGATGAGCTCCCTCTGCAACCTCCACTTTCAGGCCACTGTGTGGGTGCTGAATGTTTGCTGCCGGAATAAATGAATGGATTCTTTTCGACTACAGAAAGAAATGTATTTATATGCTGGTGATAAAACCACAAATCACTGGTGGCTGACTGGTTGAGGAGGCACTTGGCCGGTGACATGCCAGCACAGCAAGGTGGTTCAGCCTGCACACTGGCCTCCCATAAAGTGCGTTCAAGAATCTGGCATTGGTTCTATTCCATTGGCAGCTCGTTATGGGAACTCAGGGCTTCCATGAACCTCTTGGAGAAGCTGTGACTGATGTTTCTTACCCATACACTGCCTGAAGGATTCAGTGTGGCCACAGTGTCATGGGAACTGAGTGTTATTATTTATTTATTTTTTATTTTTTTTATAACTTTTAAAAAATTTTTTAAATTTTTTATACAGAGAGAGACAGAGCATGAGAGGGGGAGGGGCAGAGAGAGGAGGAGACACAGAACCGGAAGCAGGCTCCAGGCTCTGAGCTAGCTGTCAGCACAGAGCCTGATGCGGGGCTCAAACCCACGAACCTGAGATCTGACCTGAACCGAAGTCGGAGGCCTAACCGACTGAGCCACCCAGGCGCCCCTGAGTGTTATTATTTAAACTGTCTTATTTATGGAACGCTCATTTCCCATTGTCCTAAGAAAAAGTATACAGCAAAGAAAGATCAGTCCCTGGGCACCCCACTGGCCCTGGATATGGGGGATGACAAGTGAGAGAACAAAAAACACCAAGTGGAAGGTGACAGAGGATTGACCTAGAAACTTCCACGGGAGGAATTCACGCCAAGGAAAGACAGTATCATATATACAGAAAACCGTGTCATCTTGATACACATGACTGGTTTTTTTTTTTTTTTTTTTACTAAAACAAACAATGGAACTCTAAAACACCCATTATGAAATGATTTTAGGGCTGGGCACTTAGTGTTTAATCATCTAGACCCACAAGGACTAGTATATAAAATAAGCTTAATCATTATTTGGAGAAAAGCTATTTAAATGTCTGTGGGTAAAGGGAAGGATAAAGTCCAACACGTTCATTAGGAGAAACATCACAGTCGTTTATAATATGTGTACAAAATTGCATCGCACCAGGAAAAAATGCTAATGTGAAATAAAAAAGTGCAGCATACAGAAATGTAGACAGTCTCTGACTACAGCTCTGCAAAGCGTCTGTGCACGAGGGCACACAATGGAAGAGAATGTACAGAATCAATATAGTTTCGAGTGACAAAATAATAGCATCTTTCCTTTGAACTCATTTTTGTGTTCTTTTCTTGTTTGCAATGAAGGATTATAGAAAAAGGAAAGAGGATCTCTTTCAAAACGTAGCTACTCTGCCACAGCGAGCGTCCAGCCGCCATTATTTGAAGCAAGTCCCGAGACGGCATTAGAAGGAGCCTGGACTCTGTGGCCTCCATCAAGGCTGCCATGTTCCCCCTACAGCTGATTCCCGCCCTGCCATTGACCATGACACCCTCAGCAGGAGCTTGGAAGGAAAGGGAGACAGAGCACAAACAGATGAGTGAAATCCAGGCAGAGGACATGGAGAGACCCGGGAAGAGAATGAGTCACACAGAGGAAGAAATGTCAGAGAGGTACAGGTGGAGAGACACGTGACAACCAAGACATAGACTTCATCCACCTTGTCATCCCCACTGGCTTTGGCCTTCACGGAGCCCGGTGTGCCTCCTGCATGCATTTGCTGCTACTGGCTGTCACGGGGAGCATTCAGCAGAGGGCTGGGCCTACACCAGCTTCCCCAAGTTGCTGACTCAGAGAGCTAATTGGCCAGGATTTCATTTTGTCAAGCGAGCTGGCTGCATGTTCAGAATGTTTTCGTCCATTTGGGCTGTGGTGACAGAGCCCCATGGCCTGGGAGCCTGATAAACAACAGCCATGACTATCTCACAGCACGGGAGCCTGGAAGTCCAAGATCAAGATGGCCCCAACCATCCCTTCCAAAGGCATCGCCTCCGAACACTACCATAACACGGCTTAGGTTTCATCACACAGATTTTGGAAGGACACAACATTCAGCCTAGAGCACAGAATACTTATACCCCCCCACACACACATAAAAATTCAATTACAATTTGTAATAGTACTTTAAGCAGACATTTATCATGCCTTTGCTATTAGAAACCACATTTTTTTTTACTTTAAAAACACTTTGAATTCAAATGTACATGAAACATATTTCAAAGGTGACAAAAATAGCTGAAATTAAATTCTTTTTAAATTACTTACAGAAATCATCAAACATGTTTTTCCATTTGATCTTGATCGAACATGGACATGTTTTTCAGAGGGTTCTTATTATCAAAGGGGCAAATATAAATGTATCCATTAATAGAATTTTGTGGATTTGTTGATAGAATGTTGTACATCAGCTATTTCAAATGCCCTTTTTCTATTTATGTGGAAAAGGAGGAGCAGAGAGGCGCCCACACCCCACCAGGACGTGGCAGAGACGCCTCTCCCGGAGCCGTGAGTGCCCAGCGAGCACTGGCCTCACGTGCTGAGGCCGGTCTGTGACGTGCGGGGCGGGTCCACTTGGGAAAAGCGAAGGCAGACGCGGCGTGAGTTCCATCCCAACGAGGTGCCCACACAGTGGCTGTAAGCAAAGGAGATTTATTCTTGCAGTTCTGGAGGTCAGCAACCTGAAATCCTCGTGTCCGCCGATCCAGGCTTCCTCCAAGGGGTTTTCCTTGTCTCCTCCAGCCCCTGGAGGCCTCCGGGGATCACTGGCTTATAGCTGCATCCCTGCACCTGTCTCCACATGGACTTGGTCCTTCTGTGACTCCGTGTTTATCTCTCTGTGCTATCTCCTCTTCTTCTAAGGACACCGCTCATTGGATTTAGGCCTGACCCGAACACAGTATGGCCTCATTTTAATTTGGTTACATCTGTAAAGAGCATATTTCCACACAAGGTCACAGTCTGAGGTTTGAGGTGAACATTTGGGAAGGCACTGCTCCTCCTGGTACCATAGATATGGTCACGCTGAAGCAGAAAGCAGCGGTGGAGATGAGACTCTGAGATGGACCCACTTAGCACATCTCGGGCTGGGCTGCTGGTCTGACCCGCACTCACAGAACGCCACTTTGCAAAGTGCATCCGTAAGCATCAACATATCTACAAAGGTATGGCTGCTTCTGTTTGTAAAGACAAATAAACAAAGAAAGCAGGCAGGCGGGGACTGTGGAGAAACAGGGAGACCCCCTCCCACGACGGTTTCACCACGGGCGGGTCAGTCACTTGTGGCGCTGCTCCCGGACAGAGGGGCTCGCGTCCAGACAGGCCGGGCCGGTCACTGGCTGGTCACGCTGACCCAGGAGGGCGGTAGGGGGGGTGCTGTTGCCGGGGACTCGGAAATGCCCCTCCTCAAAGGATGCGACACTGTTTGAGCCCGGACGAAAGAAGAGAGGCCCTTAGGAAAGTCTTAGGATGAAGCAGTCAGCACCCAAATGAAGGAACAGATTCCGCATTGAGACTTACGACACGTTCACAGAACCGCACCGTGCTGAGTCCTGCTTAGCTGACGCTCAGGAGCCGCGCTCTACCTTAGGTTCTGCCACTGTCTCTCCACATGCCGTCTTTCCAAGCAGATGTTAGTGAGATCCCAGTTTTGTGCGCTGATTATTGAGGACACTGAGACTCAGCGGTGGCCACGCAACCCGGCCAGGCTCCCAAATGTCACCTGTGCACACGTGCCTGTTCACACCATCATAGGTCAGCGTGGGTTCTGGGAGAAGTCGCGGCCTCCAAAGAAGTGGCTTTTGCCACACACAGTGGGCAGGAACTGCTCCTGAGCCTTTGGTCCCCTTTCCCGGGAGGTCCTGGGTCACCAGGTGCCTTGTCTGAGCATCACACAGAGGCCTCTGAAACAGAGATGAGAAAATAAAGGCATAAAGTCGTAATTTTTCCCCTACCTCTTAGATATACGACTATTTTTTAGGTCACAAGTCTTTTCAAGAAAACACATGTGACTTTCTGCTCCGAAGCCAGGGCGGCCGACCAAAATTCCAGAGTGATGTGTTTCAAAACACCATTTATCGCTGGTCTTTCTCAATTTCTCATTCTTACCTACTTGAGCCTCCACGTGAAGGGACTGATTTCCAATCAGAAGGCATCTTTATCTTGACGTGTGGCCCGGGCAAGGAAGAGAGAAGCGGCAGAGCTTAATCAGGCCGGAGCAGCCCAGATCCAGACTCGGTCCCGCCTGCCCTCTCGCTCGGCGCTGCTGATCAAGGCTGACAGTCGGGAGACTTGTTCAGGTATCGGAGTTCCCGTCTGCTCTGCTTGAGAATAGGGCGCTGCTCCTTGTGCAACACAAGCTCTCCCACCTCAGCAATGACGGGTCGGGGGGCAGCTCATGACATACATTTATACGAAACCACGTCCTGTTATTTCCAGTTTCCCCAGAAAAGCTACCGTTAGCAGCACCTAATGACCCGGCTGAGGAAAAAGCCAAGGTTTTCTCTCCTCAAAAAGTCATAATCTGCAGCAGTGACCGGTGAGAAGAGATTGGCACAAAACAGAGCCCTTGGCCCAGATGGCACCGGGGACAGCCCTCTCCCTTCCCGCGCCGACAAGCGGTCTGAGGGAAGATTTGGCTGGACATGCTGGGCGGTGGCCTCCTCGGCTGGGCCACCTCTGTCCCCCTACGAACCGTCTGAAGGCACACTGGCCCTGGTATCTCATTCTCTTCATTTAAAATAAGCAAGACATTCCTTAATTTGGTCAGATTCTAGAAGCATCTTGCCACCGAATGGTTATACAATCTCAAATTCCTATACGCAACGTCATTTACCTCAGGAGGCTGGCTTTTTTAAAGAGGATGGAAATAGCAAATTCGCAGTTTCACAAAGGAAAAAAATGTCTTTCCTCAGAGGGTTGGCAAATGATCTATGCGGCTTGCCTTCTAGAATAGAAGTCAGTAAAAGAGCTTCATATTTTAAAAGAAAATTCATACTTTAAAGAAAGAAAAATAAATCAAGAACAATGTTGCAAGGGAAACTAGCTAAAATAAATGATGATTTCCTAATCTCTTGAGTTTTCCATTAGTGAGCATGGTCCCGCGGTGCCAGAGAAAGTATTTTTGAAGAAATGTCAGAGCACGTTTCTCACCCATAGTCCTTGATTTGTGCTTTGCCTCCTGGCCCAGAGGAAAATGGGAGGACTGGACCGTCATGGGCGGTGGGCGCACCCTTCCAGGCGCTGCTGTATACAGAGGCGCCACCTGCGCAAGTCACAGGGGACAGGGACAGCGAGGAAGAGGGGCTGTCACGGGAGGGACCCGCCTGCTTCCCATGGTCAGTGGCCCTGGCTGTGACGTCGGGGCCGGGAAATGAGTCCCTGCTTGTCTCGGCCCACCGCGACAATCTGAAAAGAGATCCGAGGCAAGGGAATGAGGAGGAAAGAGGAGAGAGTCAGGGGACGGCAGGGACACTCAGAGCCATTGCACCAAAAGTGTCCTCCCTTATTAGCAGTTTGCAGCTTTTATACAATAACCACAGGAGCCACTATTGACTAAGCAAAGCATAAAAATAGGCCAAGTCCCTTATTGTCCAGACTGTCCCCCTTGTGACCCTGCTTGCATACTTCCCTATGGCCTCACGGAAGGATGAGAACTCTCAAGGGATAAGGAGGAGGAATTGTGGTAGACCCTTATTTTCAAAGGTCAGGGGCTGACCGGGCCTTGGCATTTGCACACATCAGGGGCACGTGTGCAGGGCGCACGGAAGAGTCCCGGGAGCTGTTGCTCTACTTGTGGGAGGGCGCTTGCCCTTGGCAAGAAGGGGAACTTCCCCCTCAGGAGCTAGAGCCCCACCGGTCACTCTTCCTGTGCTGCCGCTTCCCACACCCGCTCAGGATAGGAGGGTGACGAGTCACATCTCTCTTCAGGAAAGACCTGGTTCCAATAAACATGGCAGGGACATGCCCGACTCATTATCCTGAGCTTTTTGAGACCAGGGCTTCAACCTGCAGCCGGGGGTGGGGGAGGGGGAGCTCACTTCTGAGCACCGGGGAGGGGACAGAGCACGTGCCTTCCTTTCAGGGGTGAGGTTCCTGTGACTGGCCAGGCACCCACAGGGCTTGCAAAGCATTTCCGCCCTCAGCAACCAGTTCCGGGTGGCTGTCAGATCCTCTGCTTCCCAAGGGACAACTGAGGTTGGTGGGGAGCCGGGGCGTGGGGGCTGGGGTGGCCGGGGGACATCCAGGGCTGCCTGCACGTTGTCGGTCTCCTGACCTGCCAGGTATGCTGGTCTGAGCATGCTACTTGTCCTCTCCTCTCTTACCTTCCCAGCTGCAGAGCCGAGAAAACGGCCTCACCCCTGCAGGGCCCTGCAAGGCTGGTAAAGGAGACCCTGCAAGGAAGAGCCCAGAGAATCTGCCTAGCAGAGCTCCCCAGGGGACGGGGCCCTGCTGAACTTCCCTTGGGACCATGGTCGTCTGGGCCCCTCCACCATGACACTCACCCTCCCCCCGGGATGATGTGCCCAGACCGCCGTCAGTCACGTGCCTGTCAGCAGGGGCCAAATCAGACTCTCACAACGCGGGTCCCTGGCATCCTGCTCGGCAGTACCGCAGCGAGCCCTGTCCCCCTGCCAGCCCTGGCCTCTCCCTGTCCACCTGCTGCTTCAGCGCCAGCCTGAGCTCTTCACCCAGAAATAAAGCTCATCTTCAGAAATCATCTCAAGCGTGGCTTCTGAAGGGAAAGCTGCTTGGACCCCATCTCCCCTCCCTCCACCCGCTTCTTGCAGCCAGAGAGCCTCCTGGGCAGCTGGCACGTCCTGCCCACCCCTGTGGGTCCTTGTCCAAACCCACTCACGCTGCGTGGCAAAAATCCGTTCTCCCCTCGTCACCCTCGCCAGGCTGGACGCAGTCACACATGCCGGTCCATCTTCAGGCCGAGCCCAGTGAGCGCCAGAGCCGTTGCGAGCCCGGCCACCCAGCAGACACACGCTGTCATTCCAGATCCTCTGTCACGGATCTGGCCTTTCTTGGGCCATGTTCTTAAGAGCAAGGAGGGTCCCTGGGCTTCAACCCCCTTTGTTCAGGAATAACACCTCTGGGACTCTGGTGGGGACACTGGGTGGCTCCTTTGTGGACATTCCTTTACACGTTCATGAATTCCAGCAACCCGATGTTGGCATTTGTAGCACTTGAGAGGTGGCCCCCGGATCTGTCCACTCTCGTGGAGAAAGTTTGGGAGTAGAGTTTGCACCAGGGGCCGCGGCAGACTTCCGATGATGCCTGACAGCCGGTGGCATCCATGGCTTTGAGTGAGTATTAATCTTTGCATTTTCTAGATCATAGGGTCCCCTGGAATCCCGAAGTCCCAGGAGGCCTGCATTGCTGGGGCATGGGGGCTGTGTTGACAGAGATGATGTGCAGGAGGCTTGCTGGGAAAGGCGCCAGGAACGGGGAAGGGTGGGCACAGAACTGAGCAGAGGAAGGAGCCAAAGGACAGTGGCGGCCATGAGAGAGATTGCAGGAGGTCCCAAGGGCTCTGACGCCATAATGGACTCGGGAGCTGTGCCCACTGAGGGGAGGAGCTGGACGCGGGCATCCTGGGGTGGTTGCTGAGTGGGCCCAGAGGTACAATTTTCAGTCAGGGAGGCTCCCTTCATCCAGGAGAAATTTCTGGAAGGAAACTGGATGCTCTGAGGTCAGTTGCATACAGGCCTGGGCTGCAGGAACGGTTTGTGGGTCCCCACAGAGATCTGGGTGCCCTGTTCAGCACAGCCACACCCAGGAAAGCTCAGGACAACGTGGAACAGCACAGAGCAATGACTGTCCTGGGAGAAGTCTCAGCCGCCCCCAGACCCACAGCCACATCCACGAGAACAGCAGCAGGAGCAAAATCAGCCCCCGGGTTCTGAGCGCCACACGGGAGAGAAAGTCTCCAGGACACAGCGCACCTCTTGTGCCTCCCCCCTCTCCCTCCTCCCCTTGTGTGCAAGCCTGGGGACGGACGGCCAGCCCATCGTCCCTGCGATCTGACAACCACTCATTTCTGGTTTTAGTATCATCCAGTCGTTTGATAGCTGTGAACACCTACCCACCGATTCTGTCCACAAGAAATTTCCCGGAAAAGGGAAGAAGGTACGAAAAGCCTCCTTTCCTCTGTGTGAACTCATGATGTCATTGCAGTGGCCACTCGATATGCATTATGGTCTAACTTGGGAGGATCCTTAATTTTTAAACTAATTTGAAAAATGTAAAGTAGGAGAAGCATTGGCTACCGTAGCAGGTCCATTCTTTTAAGCACGATTTCCATGGCACGTGTTCCCAACTCTCCCTTTCTGTTTTATTTACACGGGAGCACGTAGCTAGGGGAAAACGAGAACATTTCGGGAGGTGAGGCTGTAAGTTAGGGAGGATGCTCACACCGTTCTCCAAATAAGTCCTTTAGAGCGTGCCCTTCACAGCCAGACACCACGTCGTAGGGACAACACCCCTTGGTTAAGAAGCTGTCTTTTTCAAGGGGGCCTGGGTGGGGACGGGGCCCCATGCCAGCCCCACCACCTTCTGCGGGCACAGCCCCGGGAGGGCCCAGCTGCTCCAGCAGGTCTGGCCTCTGCGTATGTTGAAGCCCCAGAAGCCATTGATTATTTTAACCAGGCTCAATATGTCTTTGAAAGAGATATTTTAAAAAGCAAAAGAGCTTAAACAAACATGAAACTAATCTAATTCAGATATAAACATGCAAGTTAATAAGATTACCATGAATTGATCTAAATATTACTTAAAATAATTAGAAATGATTTTTGATGGCGTGCCATTTCAGTCGGGACACTTTTATGTTACATTAGGAGGCCAACGGGTTATTGCTTTCTGGAATATTCTCTGTTGTTTATGACCTTCAGAAGCGGGATCGGTGTTGGCAGACGCATCAATCAAAGGCTCTCCGCGTGATGCATGAGCCCTGCCTCTGCGGAAGGGGCCGGGCCGGCTGCTCCTCACCCGGCCTCCATGTGCCAACGGCGCTCTGTCTTGCTCGGATCACTCGCTTCTCGAGATGTTAATTCAGAGAGATCGTTTGAGAGAACTCTTTTGGTTTTCTTTCCCAATCCCGTGCCAACAAGTTATGAAAAAAGAACCGTATTTTTCACGGGGGAAGCTAGCAGGCTAGACCTCCACATAAATGTGAAGATTCAGAGACCTGTAGCGTCACCAGATCTGCCGGCAGCGCAGGGCTGAGGCCGGGGGGCGGGGCCCTGAGAAACACGCGCGGCTGTTTTGTTTTTGAGAGAACTCGGCCGCTGTCAGCCCTGGAGGTCGGAAGCAGTTGTCTTTGCCACACAGCGACCATGGGGTCAAACACAGAGCTTCTGGGAGCTCTTGTAAACCTCTAGTGCTGACGGTTGAAGTTTCTGGATTCGGCTTTTCCGCAGGGCGAGGCACTGACAGAGGCTTCGGGGCGTGGCTGTGGTCCAGGTTATAATCACACAGCATGCATGTGACGTCGGACGCGTCGTCGCGCCGATGTGTTAGTGCGGCAGCCAGCGGCCCGATCACTAATTGTCTTTTTCTTCTGCATCTAACTGGAAAACACTTTTCTTCTTAGAACCTAATGTTATTCCTCTTCATGGTACTAAACATCAATCCAGAAAAACGGCATTATAATTACTGTGTCTGGGTTTTTGCATTTTTGGGGTGGTTTTTTGGGGTTTTTTTTGTTTGTTTTAACTTTCCAGAGAAGGAACAAACTAAGCAAAGCTAATTATAAACATGTTAAATTTAAAAGTTAATATGACAAACAATACTGTTGATAGTATTAGCAATAATAATAGAGTGTGTCGTAAGAATCTGATAAATGTGGGCATTTTATGTTTTTCATACTATATACAAACCACAATATAACACCTACACATGCTCGTCACTTGTTTGTGTTGATTGGGGTTTGGGTGCTCCGGTGTGCTGGGCTCTTCACCCCGGCCACGCGGCACCTGCCTTTTGGCCTCACACAGAATGAGACGGATCGCAATTTGGAAGGATTACGTTGTATTAAAAGCTGGCATCCGAGTCATATCTATACCCCTCTATGCTAATTGCAGATAACACTATTTTATTGAAATATAACCTGAATAATAAGCCTAATGGTCGTTGGAAACAATAATCTTCCAGGCATGAGATTTCAATAAATAATATGCAGATATGAAGAAAATGTACATTGTCACGACCCCGAAAAACTTCACGGAAGATAACTCGTCAGTCTTTCCGTATCTCTTTCAAGGATTAGATATTGCAAAACGACCTTTAAACCTTTACTGATAGTTACAGTTGGCTATTGTTCATTCCGTTATGCCTTCCCGTGAACAACACGCTCAGAAGATAGACTTGGATGTCCCACACAAGCAGGGGAAGCCAGAGGAAACGGCCACCGACACTGACGTTTCACTTGTGCTGAGTCGGGCCGTGCGGTCCCTGCCAGGGCAGAGCAGGGCAGGAGTGGACCAGACGCCTTCTCACTGAGCAACAACGTGAGTTCCCAAGTGACAAGGACATCCAAGGTCATACCACGAGCTCCGTTTTAAACACTTCCGTAAAATACGTAAAATGTTATATTGCCTTGCTTCCTTGCCATTTCCTAATTCTTCATTCACGTTTTTCCTATAAAGGATGGCGGGCACCTGGGTGGGTGGCTCAGTTGGTTAAGTGTCCAGCTTTGGCTCAGGTCATGATCTCATGGTTCGTGGGTTTGAGCCCCGTGTCAGGCTCTGTGCTGACAGCTCAGAGCCTGAAACCTGCTTCAGATTCTGTCTCCCTCTCTCTCTGACCCTCCCCTGATCACGCTGTCTCTCTCTGTCTCTCAAAAAAAAGGACGGTGTGCAGGAGAAATCGGGAAGAGGTACCAAAGTGATATGTGCTTTCCCCTGAGTAGGAAAGGAAAAGTCTATTGTCAGCAAGTCAGATTTTATCTGGCATTACGTTTTCTTAACCAGCTTCGTTAAAGTAGGTGTACTAAAAGCTGCCTATTTTAGGGAACAATAAAAAGAGTGTTGACAGTCTATGTATCTACATACATACATACATATATACACATATATGCGTGTGTGTGTGCGTGTGTGTGCCTGTGTGCAGGCACCACAACGCATCATGATGTAGAGCACTTCGTTCCTCCCAAGAAGTAATTTCTCTGGCCACTTTCCGGTCAATTTCCTTTTCCCGTGCCACCCCCTGCCCACCACTAATGTGTCCCCTTCGCTGTAGTTTTAATAGGGCTAGACGTGCACGTGAGTGAATCGCACCGCGTGTTCCGTCCTAGCGAACTGCCTAGCAGACCGCACGTTGTGGGGCCAGCCTGACCCTGCACACAAAGCCTACCAATCACTGCAAGACTCGTTCTAAAAAGGGAAGATTTCCTTGAGGTCAACCAGCTGCGCACGCCCAGATTTTCGCAAGCACATCCGCATCTGGGTCTTATTCTGCGGCATGAACTCAGACTTCGTCATCGCTCAGCTAAACATCGTTAGACCTCAGGGCATGAAAGAGTCACTCTCCTGCACACCCCTCACTGACCAGCCCCTGGACTCCGGATGACACATCTCGGGTAAGCTGTGTTTTCACTCAACCCAACACGGCAGGAGCCCCTGATGACCGAGGCAGTGAGAAAGGGTGTGTCTTTTTAACCCTCCAACGTCCTAGATGGTCTGACAGCATCAGACCATGGGAGTTTAGGAGCTCTCGGCGGAAACCAGAAGGAATGAGGATCCTGATCTGCACGGAAAGGATGGCCCTGGGACGCCAGGTGCCCACTCTGAGCGCAGGGGTCACGAGGGAGGTGCCAGCAGCACACGGATGCCTCTTAGGATGCAAGAAACAGTCAATTTACAAAGAGCCTTTCCTCAGATGCCTCATATGTCAATGTTCAATGGACAGAATATGGTTTTATGACAACATTTTATCAAGACTTTTAGGTTATATTTGACAAATTAATCAATGTGGGTGCTGTTGGGCAGCACTTTCCATCAATATTAAACAGCCAGAAGTCCAGCACTTTGACATTTACTTTTGAGGTTCTAGTGAACCAGGCAATTATAACAAGTGGGTGCTTTAAAAATATTCCTGCCACAGTAAATAAAAGGGAGATGAAAAGTATGAGCTATAATTGGAAATGGGCTCCCTTTCTACGAAAAGATGAAAAGAAAAACAAAAATAAACAGAAAACTTGACATGCGGTAATTGGACTTGTCATATTTCATCCCAAGTAATTAAAGGAGAAACTCATTTCTCAAATTGTATTGTTTAATTATAAAAGTAAATAAATATAATTAAAAAGTTAGATATTGTTAGATTTACTGTCAGCAAAGCACTGAAATATGTCAAATAATATTTTGAAGATAGTCTTTGTCATTTCAAATGACTAAGAGGCGGCTCTGTCACCACGAATGATGAAAATAACCAAGATATTGCAATAATTACCTTCTCCTATTTATTCTTATGCTGCGTAAGTGTAAACAAAAAGAAAGTGCCTTTTCCTATTTAGTCTAAAAATACATATCACCCACCTGTCAGAAAAGGTTCAGTCGAGAATCTAAAGAGAAATGTATTATTTGGGAGGCCAAAAATTTGCCTCCAGGTGAAAATGATGGAGCTCTGCAAAGAGCTCATGGAAATCTTGCCCAGAAATTTCATGAACATTTCCACGCTCCATGAGAGCGCTTTGCCTCTCCAGTAGATGAAAGTGCCTGCCGTCATCAGGTCCTTTGTCCCCATCATTAACCGATAACACTCAGCGAAATAACAGGCCTGTGTTGCAATGGGTTTTTCGTTTCTAGAATGACGTGGGAGATGCAGTATTCTCTGTGTGCAAACAGTCTGCTCTCGTTGGTCCCCCACCTCCGGATCCAAAACCAGGGACCAGAACGTCAGGGACACGCATTCGCTCCCCGTGAGAAGACTTACCGGCACCGCGGGCAGGGCGGGGTGAGAGCTGGTGGGTGCCTCTCAGACACCGCCATGCGGACTCTGGGCCGCTGTTGGGTCCCCAGGTGCGGCAGGCAGGAGACGGAGCAGTACGCCCAGATCAGCCACGGGCCAGAGTGGGGAGGGCTGCAGCCATTGACATTAGTCCCCCATGGTTCTAGGGGCCAGAGTCCAAGGGCAAGCTTCTCCCTGGTTCACTTTCTGGTGAGGGGCCTCTTCTTGGCTCTCAGGTGGATGACTCCTCCCCACACCCTCATAAGGCCTTTAAAATTGGCCTCCCACTAGGAAGGGGGTGGAGAACTTTCAGGTGTCTCTCCTTATAATGACACTAACGCCCTCGCATAAAGGCCCCACCCCCATGACCTCATTTAGGCTTCTTCCGTAAAGGCCCCTCTTCAAATACAGCCAGGAGCCAGGGCTCCAACATGTGAATTTTTGGGGGCGGGAAAACAAACATTCAGTCCTGCACATTTCATCCACAAATTTGGGTCCTTCTCTCTTGCAAAATAGGCTCACTCATGTCAATAGCCCCAAAGTCTGGTAGGGTCATTTGAGAAGACTCAAGTCCGAGGTCTCTTCTGAATATCACCTGTTCACTTAACGGTGAGACGGCAGGTGTTACTCGTCCGGAGGCAAAACTCCCCTCTGCCTGTGAACCTGTGGTGGCAGAGAAGTTCCGGGCTCCGTACCCAGCGGCAGGAGAGGCCCAGGAGGAACAGTCGAGGTTTGTGGGACGGACTGGAAGGAGGAAGCGGAACACGCCCCGAGCAGCGCTGGACGCCAGCAAGAGCGATGCCATTCAGAGCCTTAGACTCAAGAAGTCCACTCTTTGGATTGGTGTTCTTCCCCTCCTCCAGGTCTGCTGGGACAGAAGCGCTGTTCTGGGTCCCGGAGATGGTCCTCCCCTGAGGCTCTGGGCAGGGGCTTCCTGCCACTGAATCCAAAAAAGGCAGCCCCGCCCTTTTGGGACCAGCAGGCCCAGTGGGGTCAGCAGCCCTGAGCGTCTCCAAGTTGCCTTTGGTCATTCTTCCCTGCTCCCAGAGGGCATCAGGAGTGCAGCCCGGCACGAATCAGCTTGTCCTGCTGCTCCCGGCAGGACAGAAATGTCCTCCGACACTGGTCCTGTCTCCGGGTGTGACGCTGTCTCCATGCCGGCCTCTGCCGAGAGAGCCCGTGACGCCCAGCAGCAGCGCCCAGAACGTGCGCTCGGCTGTTCTCTGTAGGGCAACGCCCCTCCTTTGTTGTTGTTGTTGTTGTCTTTTTTTCTTTTTTACAAGATGGACATGCTGAGAATTTTCAAAATCTCTGAGTTCTGGTTCTTTGTGCTTAACAAAGGGAAACCAACCTACTTCTTCAACACTTTGCTTGGAAATGGCCACAGCTTAATGCCCAGTTTCATCATTCACAATTCTACCTTCTGCCAAACTCTCGTCTGCCATCCAGGCAAGCTTCTCATCACTTTGTGACCAGGAGTGCCTTTTCTCCAGCCTTCAGTGACTTATTCCTCCTTCCACGTGCTTCCTGTGGTAATGGAGACCAAGAAATCCCAACATCTGTAGCCTGCAACCTGGTGAGTAAGGAGAGCCAGCAGTGTGGTGGTCTGAGAGCTGGCATGAGCCTCGACACCCAGAGTGTGTCTGTGTTTCAGCCGGAGGCCAAAGGGAGGGAAAAACAATGTTCCAGCTTAAAGCAAAGAAGAATTTCCTCTTATTTAGGGGAAGGTCAGGAATTTTCTTCTATTCTGGTCTTCTGGTCTTCAACTGGTTAGATGCAGCCCACCTACATTAGTGGGCAATCTGCTCAGTCAGTTAATTTACATGTTAAATTCATCCAAAAGTACCAGCCTCATCAAAACATGCAAGGTAATGTTTTTTTCAAAGGCCTGGGCACCTTCTAGAAGAGTCTAGTGGACTCACAAAATTAAGCATCACGCCATCTCTAGCAGAACACCAGGCCAGCCAGCTGAGGTTGAGCTGGGGTCCAGGGGACCCAGGGGCTGGCAGTGCCACCTTGCCTCCCTCAGTATTCGAATGTAAGTTCAGTTCCGGCTTTGTGCGTGGAGAAGTAAGCTCAGTAAGTACCTTCGGATTTAACCTTTTCCAGGCATTTGGTACGTTCAATTCTCTAAAGAAATGAACTCAAGTTTGGAATTCACATTCAAACGTGAATGTTACATGAGCAACACATTTATTTTTAGTGTGAGTGTGTTCTGTGTGATACCCGGAACACACTTACACTCCAAACTAGTGTATCTCAAACTCACATGTAGCTGGTTGTCCTTTATTTGTTTGCTAAATACAGAAAGCTGATTTTTTAATTTCAGAAGACTATTTTAGATGATTTTTCTAAGTAGTATTTTTATGTAAGATGGACAAGAGAAAAGGAGTGGATTTTGAAGAGACTATTCAGAAAATGAGGACTGGTGACCACAAAAACTCGGTTTAGAAGACACTGGGCCAAGCGTATTAAGTGCGTGGAGAAAATTCAAAAGATAAATACACATAAATGTTTCTAAACAGAAAACCAAAACAGAGAAACTCTAGCATCCAAAGGTGCTCTGAGCTATATTTAGTCTTTTTCACAGAAAAGCTATAGAACAATACATGTATTACATACCATCAAATGTTTTATAGCTTAAATACATTTAAAAAATTAAAAATGATATAGTAAAATAGCCCATAATATGAAGGGGGAAATGGAGTTCTGAAATAGCAGGAGAGCTAAATGAAAAGGTCACAACAAAAATCATCAGATCAAAAATAGGCAATCCTGGGGCATCTGGGGGCTCAGTCGGTTAAGCGTCTGACTCGTGGGTTCATGCCCTGCGTCGGGCTCTGTGCTGACATCTCAGAGCCTGGAGCCTGCTTGGGATTCTGTGTCTCCCTCTCTCTCTGACCCTCCCTTGTTCACTCTGTCTCTCTCTGTCTTTCAAAAATAAATAAAAAACAGAAAAAAATCAAAAATAGACAATCCTTTGTTAACCTCCATCTGCTTATTCAATTTAGGAAAATCCTTTATGTGTTATATCACTTATACACTTAGTACAAAATTTTATTTATTTCATTACAGTTTTACCTACCTATACCTATCTATGTATCTATGTATCTATCTCTGTATCTATGTATTTATCTTTTTCTCTCTCTTTCTCTCGAAACACCAGAAATATTTAAATGTAAGATCCAGTTCTATCAGTATTCTGCTTGAGGTTCAGCTCAGAGTAGAGGATTTGACTCATGAGATAATTTAAATATCCAAATTTGTTGTCCATGCCCATGGATTAATTTCAAAAGGTTTTATTTGCTGTCGTCCTTAGTGACACTCATTGCTCTCCATCCTGGATGACCTTTGACACAAATTTGGGAAAACAATCTCTAGAATGAGCTCGGGAGGATGCACTCATGCTTAATGCATCTAACTACTACCTAGGACACGTGAGCAACATTATGCAGAAATTAAAACGAAAACTAACCTATGTAATGTCTCAGCTCAGTGATCTCCCAATTATATTAGGTTAAAATGTAAATACTTTTGGGAAGAAATTCGGAAACTATTACATTTTGTCAAAAAATAAGTCAGCTAAACACAGATGGCGCATCATCACTTCATAGAGTTAAGTGTCTCTTGTCCGCTTTATCCACACCTTGGACCTGCGGGGGTTTCCGTACATTTCTCCCAGATTCAAAACACATGTCTAAATGAAATTTATTTTTCTTCCTGATCATCTAAATGGGTGAATGAATAAAGTAAACGTTCTTCAAACTGGTGGTTAGCGCCACGAGGACAGAGGGCTGATCTGCTCAAACACACGGCCTTCCACTTACTGCTAGGGGCGTGTTGTGAGCAAATGTATTCGGGAAGATGACCATGATTGGATATGCTGATTTTTTTCCTGCAAAAATAAAATAATATCATAAAATAGATGGTTTCTTAACAATCCTGTTTATCGTTGTATGTTCTTCAGCTGGAAGCTTTGAAATAATGTGGTGAACAGAACGGCAGAAAACTGCTCTAAACATTTTGTTTTTAATAGGAATCTTAATGGTCGGTTTGTTGCGTCCATTCCATAGCTTCCCATATAGTCAACATCTTATTATACCTTTATCTCAAACTATAAGCATTTTTAATATTTTATTTATTTATTTACTTACTTACTTACTTATTTTAAATAGTTTATTGTCAAATTGGTTTGCATATAACACCCAGTGCTTCTCCCCACACGTGCCCCCCACCATGACCATCACCCCCTCCATCCATCCCCCTCCCTCTTCAGTCCATGGTTCCTTTTCAGTATTCAGTAGTCTCCCTTGATCTGTGTCCCTCCCTCTCCCCCTCTCTCTTTCCCCCTTCCTCTCCCCATGGT
>NC_043705.1:145129286-145150321 GCF_006229205.1 Suricata suricatta
TGCCATGTAGTACTCCATTGTGTATATATACCACATCTTCTTGATCCACTCCTCAGGTGATGGACATTTAGGCTCTTTCCATGTTTTGGCTGTTGTAGAAAGTGCCGCTATGAACATTGGGGTACATGATGGCCATACACACAAGTAGGCACACATAGATCTTGACAGTGCCCCAGATGTCCATCTGATCCCTGAATTAGTCCAAGATTAAAGTGGAGAGAGAGGGTGGGGGAGGGGAGGCCATTCCCCAGCTGCACGGTGCCCCAGCCCCACAGGGCACCGTTCACACATGAAAAGACGCCAACGTCATTCCCTCGTTGGGTCTCTGTGTTTGTTCCAGCTGCGCCGGCCCCACTCAGAGTCAGGTATGTTTGACTTTTGCTCCATTCAGCCCTCCGGGCCCACTGACATCCCATTAGATGTCACAGAAAAGCCACCCCAGCTGCCCCTGGGACAGCCGGATGTCCTCTCCTTTTTATAAAACAATCTTTCCCCAATTATTCATTCATTTGTTTTCATTCAGCAAATATTCCTGGAGCACCTACCAAGCAGCAGATATCATTAAGACCTCTGGAATCCATCAGTGACCAAAGCAGGACAAGGTTTCTGTTCTCAGTGGGTCTGCGGTCTTCTGGGGACCTCGGACCATCAATGAGAGCAAGAGAAATGAGCAAGTGCTGCATGGTGTTTGGAGGTGGAGGTGTGGTGGGGAAACGGAGCACAGGGATGCCTGGAGAGCCGGGGGAGGTGCTGCTGACGACTCGAACTAAGACAGGTCATGGCCAGCCAGGGAAAGTAGCAGAGTTAGAACATGGCACCTACTGCAGGGAATCCAGTGGACACCGGGGGTTTGCACAAAGGCGAGCCACAATCTGACTCACATTTTATTAGGCTCACTCTGGATGCCATCTTGAGAAGAGCCTCCAAAGAGCAAAGGCAGAAACCAGAAGAACAAATAGAAAGTACTGGAATCATCCAGGCACAGTGAAATGGGGCCTCAGGCTGGGCTCCTGGCAGAGACCAACAGGTGGCGGCTGCATATATTTTAAAAATAGCTCCAGCAAGACTTCCTGAAGTTCTGCAAGTAGAGTGTGGAAGAAGGGACAGAATCAAGATTAGCTTCAAGAGTTTGGGTCTGGGAAGATGTGAGGACATGGGATGCTTGTCATCCTGCCTTCCTTGACCTGACTGCTGTCCCACGAAGCCTCTGGTGACATTGGGGCTTTCGGTTACTTGTCTCGTATTCCCTGGGGCTGACTATTTCTAGGACTCTGCCCATTCGCTCACTGGCCCCTGGCCCCGTGACCTTCAGGACCACCTTGGCTTCCTTCACCACTTTTGAGCCGGTCCCTGAGTCTTCCGGACTGCACATGCTCATGACCTGGTTTGGTGGCCACTGTCTGCATGTTCTATGTGGCCGGCCTTCTGTGCTATTGGCTTTACAAACTGTAGACAACTCACAGGGGTTGCTAGACATCTTCTGCATGATATGCGACTTTTGCAAAAGAAAATATTTAATTCCAAGGATGACTCAGGATTCTTGTTATAAAGCGGAAAACTATTTTTGACACAATTCTTCTGACATGTTTTCTGACAGCTACTCATCCAACTATATGACTTTGCCCAGGAAGTTTCAGAGCATTACCATTAAATTTTTTCTGTCTGATGGCAGACCTGTTTAGAAGAATGAAAATATAGTTCCTCCTATTATGCTAAATCCTCACTTGACTGGCATTTTCCACTGAGGCTCTATCTGCATGAGGCCAAAATCACCATTACAGTCAATGGAGGAAGTTCACAGCAATCAGTCAAGTCCGAGATTTGGTGAAGACACAGAGCAGAGCCTGCTGTTTGGGTGTATAGGGAGTTTTGGGTTCTGTGCATTCTTTCAAGCCACGGCAATGGTGACCGTCCCCTGCGGAGGGACCGTGTTGGCTGCAGCCCCACTGAGAGTGAGCTCAAGCTTCTCCTCCCTAAGGAGTGAACAGTGGTGTCGACCCTCTTCTTCCAGCCCATTTTCTTAGGTGCACACGGGGCAAGTGCTCAAGGGACCTTGTGGTAATGAACCTCGGGAAGGGACAACAGGGACCATGTTAATACTGAATCATAGGGCACTATGCTTTCCTTGGCTTTGGTCTTGCTCTGTCCACCAGCACCCACCTGGGGGTCAAGCCCATGTTCTCACCCCACAACTCAACTGAGTTAAAGACGGAGAGTCTGTAAGTAGGAATTCTGCCCCATAATTGCTTTCTCCCTTGCTGAGTTTCTTAGAGATCTTGTCATTAAGCCTTTCTGTTTAGGGAAATCCCACATGTGTTGACATGGTTTATAGGTTATTTTGGAACTTATGTTCACCCATATGGATCTCAGTTACTAAAATTAAGCTATTCAAGGCATGATATGCAAAACTCAGCTTTTAATAGGAGCTGACCAGAGTATGGTCTCTTTTCTTCTATGTCTTCCTTGACGAGGAAGTCGAGAAAGGAGCTAACCACGTGAGACCAGCATGGCGGACAGAGGTGGGGTATGGACAGAAGCCGGCATCACGGCTCTCACCGTGAACTCGGACCTGCCGGGTGGGCACAGAGCACGTCTCCTCTCCTCAGAGGGACAGAAGGCTCAGACGGGGACACTGTCCTGTGACTGTGTGCCATTCGAACATTTAGCTCTCCCTGATGACACTGTATTTGTTGCGCTCTTGGAATTGTTTTTGTTTTGTTTGGCTGACAATGATGATGATTTGCTATCTTTTAAAAGTCTTGAGAACATTCACCTAGATGACACTTTGCCTTAGAAATTTGGCTTTGGTTCAAGACAATTTGCCACGGTGTGCCAAGAGGTTTTTAAAAGATCTATTTTTTTATGTAAGGCCATAAGTGACCTTAATTCTTCTTAATGTTTATTTATTTTTGGTAGAGAGATAGAGATAGAGAGAGAGAGAGAGAGAGAGAGAGAGAGAGACAGAATGTGAGCAGGGGAGGGTCAGAGAGAGAGGGAGACACGGAATCCGAAGCAGGCTCCAGGCTCTGAGCTGTCACAGGGCTTGAACTTGAACCCTGAGATCATGATCTGAGCCTAAGTCAGACGCTTAACCAACTGGTGACGCAGGCCACAGCTAACTCTTAATTATACTCCTGAAGAAGCAACCAAGTGACAGAAATGTACGCACATGCCTAACAATAATCGTAATACCATGCTATGTTAAACGCATGCCTTAGAATCTTCCGCGTTCCACTAGATGGTCAGAACACCCTGTGAAATCATCAAGGACAGTCTTCTGCACGCTTCTTTGAGAAAATGGAGACTGGGCCAGGCTGGGCGGCTGTTCCAGAACTCAGTCATCCGTGTGGGGAGCACGGGAGTTCAAAAGAAACATGATCTGGCCCAGTAGCGTTCATTTTAATAAGTTAAGTTACAAAATGTCCTAATTACAATAAAGTATCCATTCCTGTATTTGGGCCAGTATTGGCGTGGACCCAGGCCCCACGTACGAGGTATTCTAAGCCCTCGGGGAAGGAGCATACACCACGCATCACACTGTGAATGTGCAATTTGAGTTGATGGGCTGCTTAAAGCGCTAAGAAGTATGGAGAGGTGTGTGAGGGTTTGTTTTCTTCCTTCAAAATAAATTAAGTACAGATTTCCTCCCTCAAACCAGCTCATCACATTTGCGAAGTTTCTATAATGTGTAGGTTTTGTTCTAAACATTACTTTCGCTTGTGAGTTCCATATGCAATTGTGCATTATCAGTTATTCTCTGGAGACACTTCGGTGCCTCCTACGAGAAGATGAGAACAATTTTCTGTCTCAGCGAAGGAGCCGAATGGTAACTGCACGCATTCTCCCAGCTGAGAAACCGAGGGCTCTTTATCCAGTGACTGGGGGGTGGGGTGGGGAGGGCGGGGATGCGCTGCACTTATTTGTAAAGTATCTCACAGAGACACCCACTGGGTCCTTCATGAAACGGGGCAGGGCTGGAACCTGGGAGACAGCCTCTCATAAAATACCACCACCTTATTCTTCCTTGCCTGACATCTAGTATTTGGTACAATCAGGACTGTCTGCTCGGCCAGGTCAGTTTAGGAAAGCCTTGTACTGTTGAATGGCCTCTAAGGCAATCAGATTCTTTCTTCTTGCTTCGTATAATTGTTTACCTGATTTAACGTGCTTTCTGTGCATGTGTCAGGAGAATATTAATGTTTTAGTTCATGATTTCTACCACCTTCCTAATCACTGCTTTCTTGTTATTCCTGTTCAGTGTAACATCACCTTGAGCACAAGCAATGAAACGGGTTTAGGAAAAAAAAAAAGTAAATCCTGTATTATATCATCGTCTGGGGAGCGTGAGGGTTTCTGCTGTGTTAATTTACACTAAAATCCATGACCCGGGAGCCTGATTGATTGCCAAGGGCAGGCCTCCAGCCCCTGGCCTAGTTTATTTTGTGAACTGTAGCCTGAGATACCGCTGCAAGCCATAGTGATATTGATTTGATATACACTAGATGGCTCTTTATGCTCTTTGGGAAATTTATTGTGCCGAGTCAGAACCCCGGCAGCCGGGGAGAAGCCGCTCTTTAAATTGAAGAGGGCTCTCATGGGTTGACCCCTGGGCCACTCGGGTTACCGAGTGGCCTGGGCGAGGCTAGGTCGGAGCAGGCCCCGGGGACCAGCGCTCATCAGTTTTGAATGTCAAATCCCTTCAGAGGACCTGAGTTATTGCTAATAGGAACTTGCTTGGGTCTATGACATTTGGATGCCCTATAAGTTAAACATCATAACACTTTCTTCATGTCAGAGTCTTTTAAATTATGGCTGAGCGCACCACCTTTGCTCTGGCCGCTTAGCATTAGTCTCTGCTGTGCCGGGCGGGCCGACCTGCCTCCGAGGTAGGAGATCAGCACAGCTATTACCGGCCCAAGACCTACAACTGCACGGATCTCCCCGTGCCTATAAATTAGTAGGCTTGTCATGGGAGCCCCAATTGCAAGAACATTGTTGCCATCTTGTTTCTGCACAATCAAAGCCCAGTGGCCTTTGGCAACCCGCACAATAAAAGTTAGGATGCAATTCTGATCTTGAGAGCTTTTACTATTTTTCTTGGGGGGAGCCAGGCTCGTGCTGGATAGAAGATGAGTGGGGGGAGAAAACATCCCTCTTCACGGGTGTCTTATACATGAAACAGAAAAGCAATCATGTTCTGTTAGAGCCGTTTGCAATCATCCATCCTCTGGGGCGGGGGTGCTACACTTAAACTTCTAATTTCTGCAGAAAGATATCATTCCATAATGGACCATTGTCACACTGGTAACAGATGACTTGATCTATCTCAGTTGGCTTATTGTGATAAATCCCGACTTTGGAACTGCTGGAATGCCACGGGCATCATTTAACTCAAGTTCTGGAAACAGACTCGTGGCTCCTGCAAATCGCATTTCCAGGATGGAGCTTTAGAAAGGCAACCCGGAATGTCGGTCGGAAATGCCCAACCGCCAGGGACTGCAGACATTAAAATCTAGAGCTGCACTGAATTGTTCCTAACAGTGAATTATATTTTATTGGAAACCAGTGTGACCTTCTGTGTTGAAAGGGACGCTGAGTGGCTTAATAACAGGGCCCTATGCTGACAGGTGAGAGCAAAACAGCATGATTCTGAGGGAGACCCCATTTGTCCAGTCTTTCTTCTGCTTACATATTGTGATTTTAAAGGTCCCGAAAAATGACTTTCTGAAGGCACCGTTCAGGCAGGGATGCGGGGAGAGGGCGACGGGGATAAAGATGCGCGTTTGTTGTGGTGAGCCCAGGATGGTGTGCGCAGAGGTATCATCACTGTATATTACCCTGTGTGCTAGCCAGCTGGAGTTGAAATAAGACCTTGGAGGAAATAAGTAAAAATAAAAATAAAAGCACTGTTCACAGTACTTGGCCAAGATGCCTGAAAACTCCAGATGCACAGGCTCTCTACTGGATGTCTTGGGGAGATAGAAGGATCTTGGCTAAGTGGAAGAAGAGAGAGCTTCACATACGGATGTGGAGAATCAGGAAGCGGGGCAGTAAGGGCCACAGTGCCGGGGTGCGGGCGGGGCGTATCTGGGATTAATGTTGATGGGAAACAAGGCACAGGACAGGTGGGTGGGCTGCCTGGCGGTGCAGCTGCCCATTCCAGGGCTTTGACTGCAGAGCAAGGGCCGGTCCTGAGCGTGCCTCTGCCTGTTCCAGTTTCCTTTTCCTTATGAGTCAACTGAATGGAATAGTGAGCTTCAAAGGGTAGATGTGAGGTGAAATGGGATAAAATACACAAAGGTCTAAGTCTGCGACAAATGTGTTGCTAATGGTTAGGAGCACAGCCCTCTGGGAATCCAGTCGAGCTGCCCTTACAAAGCAGCACAGATGGAGTGGCTCTAAAAACAGGCCTTTATTCTCTCCCGGTTCTAGAAGCTAGAGGTCTTCTCCCGGATCTGGAGGCTGGAGGTCCTCTCCCAGATCTAGAGCCTGGAGGTCCCCTCCCAGATCTGGAGGCTGGAGGTCCTTCCCCAGATCCGGAGGCTGGAGATCCTTCCCAGTTCTAGAGGCTGGAGGTCTTCCCCAGGATCTGGAGGTTGGAGGGCCTCCCCCAGGATCTGGAGGCTGGAGGTCCCACATCAAGGTGTCAGAAGTTAGCTGGATCGGAGGCCCCTCTGTCTCTCTGATTTGCAAACGCCCTCTTCTCTTCGTGTCCTCACATGTGTGTCCCTCTGTGCAGGTCTGTGTCCTGATCTCCTTCTCCTCCTCCAAGGACACCAGGCCACACTCGACAAGGGCCCACTGGGAGGGCTTCATTTTACCTTAATCACCTCTGGAAAGAGCTTATCTCCAAATGCACTGACACTGATGTGCTGGTGGGGGTGTGGGTAAGGACTCCAAATACAGATTTGAAGAGGGACACAGGTTGGTCCATAGGAAGCCCTTTCTGATGAGGTGACACGTGCCCCGGGCTGTGACCATGTCTCATTTCCTCTGCTCCATCTCACCGATATTGGTGTGCAGAGATCTCCCGTTGCTCAGTGAGCCCATGGATGCATAGAAGACACTGGAAATACACACGGGTAAAAAGAGAAAATGGAACAGGATTTATGATTCTACTTCTCAGAAAAACACTGTGCGCAAACCTTGATGTATCTGCTCCCCTTGACATATATACATATGTAAATAGACTCTAACAAAGATGGAATTATACCCTTTAGAACCTGTTTCATTTTACTTAACAGATTATTAACATCACTCAGCACCACTGCAGAGAGCCACCTCACCATTCATAACAAGAGAACATTTTCCCTTATAGAGAAACCGTCTTTAATTTATACAGCCTTGTGATTTTGAACATTGAACGTGTTTCCTTATTTTGCTCACATCAACAGTGTTGTGAGGCTCTGTCTGTTGAGTGTGCTCAGTCATTCTCTTGGGCTGTTCCTCTGGGGTTGTAACCCCATGGAGACAAGGGCTGTACCCAGCTCACAGAATGCTGTAGTGCACCGTGCGTGGAATGCGCTTAACGCGCTCCGGCATCGCAGGGGCTTGTGTTCCAGAAGGAAGACAAGACAAGACAAGAGAAAAGCCCTTGCCCGGTCCTCCCACAGGCTGGGTGGCAGTGGGGTGAGGACTGCAGAAGGGCCTGAAAGAGACAGCTCAGCCGTCCACTTGCAGCTCGGATCTCAGCCGGCCGCGACTCAACGCGCAGGATACAGAGACCTCCTCGCGTGGCATCCCTGCACCAGCAGGCTCAGTGGAGAGAGAAGCACTTTACGCTGAGCAGGGGACATTGGGGTCTCACGGCGTTTCCTTTGAAACAACTACATACATGAAAGTATTAGTGGAGATATTTGGTAAGTATTCAAGTGTTTTGAAAAGGTCAACTCTCATTTGTTTTCCAGAGCTAAAAATATATATAAAGGCAATGCAGTTTATTAGTCTTTTGAAACACATCAAATAATTATCCCATATGAGTTTCCAGACTTACGATATAGTTTTACTGAATTTCCATTGAAAGAACTATTCCAAATTTCGTAGGCACGTTTATTTTTCCAGTTAAATCAGCAAGGTTGTCTATTTACAAGTTCCTGAGGGTTAGAAGGGATAAGTCAGGCCCCAGAACCAGAGGGAACTCAGAAACCCCCTTTCTTATCGTGGTAAGACAGGACCAACCTGTGGAAAACAGTCTCTGTGCTCGAACTCTCCCATGTGACAGTTAATCCAACATGCACTGGACTCTTTTGTTCAGACCGAAGGAGCTCAGAAGGATGTGGCCAATGGTCACCAAGATTCCCTGAGGAATACCTACCTTCTAAAAGTGCTCATTTTAAAGGGTACTGAAACATAGTATTATTTTTATTCATTTTTTTTCTAAAAAAGTTAACAGTTTTTAAATCTTTGAATTTTGTGGGGTTTTTTTTGGACAATTTATTTAGTGATTTATTGATTTATTGATTTTTATGAAGGTGTACAGGGGCTCCTGGGTGGCTCAGTCGGTTAAGTATCTGACTTTGCCTTAGGTCGTGATATCACAGCTCATGAGTTCGAGCCCTACGTTGGGTTCTGTGCTGACAGCTTGGGGTCTGGAACCTGCCTCAGATTCTGTGTCTCCCCCTCTCTCTGCCCCTCCCCCATTTGTGCTCTGTCTCTCTCTCTCTCTCTCCTTCAAAAATGAACTTTAAAACACATTTTTAAATAAAATAAAGGTGTATAATTGAAAATGTAATTTGATTGGCAGGAATGCACGAATGTCTCAATCATGATTTGGTCCCCACAGAGCCAGCTGAAGGGTGCTGGTCAGTGGGGACATTGTGTCCACAGACTCTGGCCGGCCTCAACTGAACACACTGGGATCTCCCCACCTCAGCTGCTTGGGTGTTAGGGAAGGCTCATGCATTTCCCAGGACCTGTGCTGAATTTTTTTCCTATTATCTACTGTCTGAAATTAACCAAGTCCTTATAGGTTGGGTATCTTGCATATAATTGAGTCTGTTTCTATCTTTGGTTTTCCCCACACCACCAACAGCTATAAACCCAAATGGAACTCATATAACCTGAAAAACTCGAGGTCTGGTGATTATGATACATAGATATGTGTACCTGTGAGTATGCACACATAATCACTCAAAACCGTGTGGCTAGGGACAGCATATGCCTATCACCTAGCTGTAATCCCTCTTCCTCTGGGGCGGCAATCTCATTGATTTTAGCATCCAGGAAGACGTGCTCCGGCTGATACTGGCAGACAGGAAGTAAGTGATGGAAAGGCAGTAGATCACCTCAGCCATCCCAAGGAGACACAGACTCTGACCGAGAACACCGCCCAATGCTGAGTTTGGCCAAAAAAAACCCAAAAGGCTGAGAATCCTGGGACTCGTGACGGACTCCACAGCCGTGGAGAGCCTGACAGCCCCTTCGAAATAAAGTGAGAAGAGGGCGTTTTCAGACGGGAACGTGCATTGAGATCAGGAGACTGGGTCTGAAATATGAAGTTAGTTGACGGAGGTCACATGCAAAATCAGGACTAGAATCAAGCTCTCTTAATCCAGTACAGCCTGATGCTCCAGACGTGGTCAGTGGATGGACCGATCACAAGCTACATCCCAGAGGGAGAGAAGAAGGTGCTGAGGACCTTAGTCATGAGTCCTTTCTGTTGTTATTACCAGATGCTCCCCGTGACCGCTCCTAGCACCAGTGCACTCTGCCTTGTGTGCCTGTGCAGGGTCCCTACGTCCCTGGAGTCCCTCTACAAGCGGCCTCGGTGGAGCCCATGCCTGCAGGGTCCTGTACACTGCTGGACGTCAGAGTCCACAGGCTTTGCGCTAGGTCGCCTGCTTCTGTTGGAAAGTTGGTAGGCAGAAAAGTTTCTTGGAGGACGAGAAATAGAAATGCAGCTAAGGAAAGGAAAACAGAGAAAACGAGGTGGAATATAGAGCGTGACGGTGCAGCTTCCACCTGAAGGCAGTGGTGTGGGTGGAGGGCGCTCCCAGAAGTCCCCAGATCAACAAACATCCACGGAGCTATGATGAGAACCACATGCTGTCATGGATGAGGACCAGGGGCATGTTCCTCAGTCATGACCCACTCCACCATCGTAGACGGAAAGACAGATGTTCGCCAAGACATCGAGCATCCTGTTAGCAGGAGCATCCGTTTCATCTGGCACCAGCATTCCTTGAGGTCGGGGATTGATAAGCCTCCTGGGAATTCTGATTCATTCTGGATGTGGCGAGGATCCTGGGAACACATATTTGCAGAAAGCTCCCCAGGTAATTCAAAGCACACCCCCAATTCAAAGCACACCCCAATAATTTTCTAAGTTATGACTTAAACTTAAATGTTAATTTAATGTTAAAATGTTAAGCTTTTACGAGATACTTTTCTTGGTCTGTTTGGGCTGCTGTAACAAAATACCAACCGACTGAGTGACTGATAGACACAGAAATTTATTCCAGACAAGTCTGGAGGCAGGGAAGTCCAAGGTCAAGGCCCCCGTAGGGCCGAGTAAGGGCTCTCTTCTTGGTTCACCGCCAGCACCTCTTCGGTGTGTCCTCACAGGGAAGGCGGGCGGGGGGCTCTGTGGGGAGGTTCATCAGGGCACGGATCCCGTTCAGGACAGCTCCTGATCATGACCTGGTCACCTTCCAATGGTCCCCCCTTCTGACACCATTCTCTTTGGGCACCAGGATCTCAGTATATGAAGTTTGGAAGTCCACAGACCTTCAGACCGCAGCATTACTCCTGAGTGTAAAGTATAAAGTCTAACTGAGCCATTGCTGTGAGGACCATTGAGGAAGCACTTCGGGCCCAGGCACCTGCTGCCCCTCAGGATTAGGACTCCGGCTTCCTCGTGCAGCTGTGCGGGAGTATGACTTTGACTTCAGCACAGTGGGCCCCACCGCCCTCTGACATGACCGGGAGGCCCGGGAGGCAGGGAGTCTGAGCGGAGGCTGTCTCGTGGGGAGCCCCATATCCGAACCCTGGCTCTGCCGCAGGAAGCATTGCGTAAATGGCTCCGTCCGGAATCCCTCCCTGTAAGGACAGAGTGCACGGAAGGATGCGACATGTGAGCTTGTCAGTTACATGGGCCAACGCGAGTCCCTGAAAGAAAAACCAAACAGAGATATTGATATTTTGGAAGAAAAGATGAGACAGACCAACTGGACACAGAGTTGAGGGAGAAGGCCAGAAAGTGGACTCCGGGAACCGGTGCTTTGTAGGGGCTGAAAGGCCGGCACCTCTGGTCAAGAGGTCTCAGGAGACAGCAAGGTTTGAGGGCTGGGGGGGGCTCACTTTCCAGAGAGCTGACTCTAGTGTGGGGACTGACACCATGGTCCGAGCTGAGCACGGCTGGGCTCTGGGGTCTGACCCTCAGGCACGCTCAGTGCAGGAAATAGACGCTCGAGAGGCATCTCCGTACAAATGCGTCTCCGGGTTGAAGCCGCCAGCGGAGCAGTGATATTTTTACACAAAGAGTTCTTTTTCTCCACAAGTGCACTCAGACTGTTTATTCAGTTAGATAACAAAGCAGTCTCTTTCTCATGGAAAGTATGCCTGCACGTGGAATTGCTCCGTAATTCCAGGATTTGATGAGGGGATTTCGTTCTTCAATAGGTACAGGGGATTCTAGGGGGGAACCACCGTTAGTTAACAGACACTCTTGAGGGGGGAGAAGCCTTCACCTCAGAGACAAGACGGAGAGGAACATGAAGAGGTTGGGCCCTGGGATCCACACCAGGGCGAACGGAGACTCTCCGTGTTTGCCGGAGGGACCTGCTCGCCGCTACAGGCCGTGTGAGCCGACCTCGGAGCCCCCAACTTGGGACAACCACCAGCAGCACCTGTGCACATGACACGTTGTGAGAGCACTTCCCCGGAGCGTCCTTATAAGGCAGGGCTAGGACGCCTGGCCCCAGGCTGTCGGAGAAATCGCCTGCTAGCCTGTTCACCACAACCCCCTGGGGTGCTTGTGACAAAGAGAAACGCCTCCAGGCCAGTGGGCGATTTCTCAGGGAGCCCCCAGTTCAGCCAGGCTGGGGGTACCCCGAGAATCTGTAAATATCTGTCCTGGGAAAGCCCAAGAATCTGCCTACCTGAAAATGCCCCGAGGTGACCCCAACGCGGCTGCTCCCGTGCTGGACGGCACTTTGAGAACCACCACTATCAGGTTCGCTTTCTCAGGGAAAAATAATTACGTTCCTGCCAGTGACGGGCTTGGGGACTATGACACCAAGGGAAAACGTCAGAGAGACAGTATTGTATAGATTCGCTTCTACATGGAGTCCAAGAAGCAAAACGAAGGAACAAACGAAACGGAACAGAAACAGACCCGTAGATACAAGAAACAGACTCTTGTTACCAAAGGGGAGCCGGTGGAGGCCAGCCAAACGGGGCGGGGGACAGGGGAGTAAAGGGTGCGAGCTTCCTGTCACACAGCACCGCGTCCAGGGCGTGTCCGGCCAGCACACGGGGTGAGGTCAGGGCGGTAACGCCGCATGCGGACACGGCGCACCTGCACGCTCCAGGGGTCAGCACCCCATGTTTACAAACAGCGGGCAATGCGAAGTGCACTGGAAACTTATGGGATAATCCACTCCAATCATTCTTCAACAGCAATAAGTTCTTGCCGATGAGGCAAAGGCTCTGGTGTTGTCATCCAGGGCCGTGACCTTGAAGCCTTTCCCCAGCAGATGCCCCCTGAGCCGTCCTGCTCCTCCTCCGGCCCATCACTGGGCACCCCGAGGGAGTGGACGCCACTCTCCCCCAGGGTAAGAGGAAACCGGAGAGAAAGGGACTCGTGTTCAATTTTCGGTGTCTTCTTAACCGGCACACATCTCCCAAGCATATCTACATTGGATAAAAGGAGGGAGGCAGGTGAAACCAAAGAAATACATTTCTAATGGTGCAACTCCTGGCTGAGGAGGAAGAGGCTTGTGGACCAGGACGCAGCTCAAGGACACAAGTCCGCCATTTCCACCCTAAATCTCACTGTGGCTGTGTGCTTATTTGTCTGCTATTTACCTCTCTTTTCTCTTTTTTTCTTTGTTCGAAAGCACATTTTCTTTGCTTAATGGGCAACAATTTTTGGGTGCTAAAAAGCAATCTGCTCCATAAAATGCTATAGAGGCTGATGGTGCCGTGGGATGCCTTTTGAAAATCTGATGACTTGTCCACCACTGGGCAGAAACCTGCACTTTGTCCCACAGCACCCGCTGCCTTAGGGGCACAGAGCCACGGGGACCTGGGACACGCACCTGCTGCCAGGCCGGTGAGCTCCCTCCTCTTCCTCCTCCCCATGGGACATGACACCAGGAGAGGGGTGAAAACACACCCAGGCCTGGCTGGTCACCTGTCCGCGCGCCGCATGGCCTCCGACAGACGGGGACACACTCAGGCTGGGGAGGCCCAGTCTCTGACCTCTCACGCCGGCTGGAAATATCTAAAACAAGAGGCCATGCGCTCCGTCCTGGACTCGTGGAACGCTTCCATACTGGCCTTCATATCTTTTACTCTGAATATGAGATCACATTCATAGCTTTATTATTAATTCCTTTGTTCAATTCTGGGAATGAGGTATAGGTTACATGAAAAAAATCATATCAAATATTTTATACTTTTTTCAAATTATGCTAATGAGTTTCATAATTCTCATCAGTAGGTTTGCTCTTCAATGTTCCCTCGCCCACCCCCCACCCCCAGAAATGCCAGTGGAACACATTTCTTCAGGAAAATAAATTTCTAAAATGCTAAAATTACTACACATTAAACCATAAGAAAGCATATTAAGCGAATATTTGGAGACTGTCTGGCTTAAAACCAGAAAGCATGGAAATTAAACCTTTAGGCTTAAATTTTAACATAACTTAAAAGTTCTACATTTTGAGTTGGACTAATGGTGTTTTTCCCCAGTTGGTATTCAGAGACTCCTTTAAGCTTCGGATTAGGAAGGGGAGAAAATACCCCCCAAAGAAATACAGAACGCTAGGATGGTGATGATTTTTTTTAAGAATCATTGCCAGGTCGTACAAAATTCTATGCCTCTCCTTCAAAATTTCCTTTGCTTAAAGAAAAATATTGTTCCTTAGAAAACAGAGGCTGTTAGAAATAGACCCTAACGCTGAATTATCCAGTAAAACGTGATTGTTTTAGCATTTGGGGGAGGAGAGGAATTAAGGAATCTATCTTATTCTCTGACTTTTCCCTTGTTAACTTCAGAAATTCAGAATCAGCAATCCACTGTAACCTGCAGCGGCCTTGGAAGGGAGCTACTTCAAATGCAGGCTTTTCCAGTTGACGCGGACAAACGGGTGCAAAATAAACTCGCAGAGTCACACCCAGTACAGCCCGCTCGATCACGAAGTGAGTTCTTAGCTCTTCCAATATGACCCATGCCATGTTTACGAAGCAAGTGTTCGTTTCTTTGCTAGAGGAGGATGTATTCTGTCTTCACAACAATAAAACAAGGCTTTGGCCTAATGAATATTCTCCTTAGACATATGTGTGAAAGCAAACAATAATTCTGTTAGCAATTGAAAGAATTTCGAGGAAATATGCCCCCCTTGGAACATTCTGTTGGCAGCGGAGGCGAGTCTCTGCATAAATCTTTAATTAGATGATTACATTCTACTCTATCAGTGTCCCCAGTGAAGGAAATGTAACTGTTGGGGGAGGTACTATTATAATGTTCTCATTTGCTGAAACTTATCCACACGCATACGTGAAAGTTGAAAAGGCAATGAACTCTCCATTTTACCCCCGGGTGAGGTGTCCGTTAGAGACTGAACGCTGTTGTTTTCTTAAGCCTTCTTTGTATGTTAGTCACTGAATGGAGACAGGCTTTCTTCTGACTCTTTTCTGGCAAAATCGCTGCCCCTTCCCTGTTTCCGCCAACTTAACTGTCCCTCTGTCCACCGTGCCTTCCATGGTTTTTGGTGACTGTTTCGCCAAATGATGACATTTTCTGTCATCAAAGTTCAACTCTGGGACCTCACTCCCCACTTATTTCAAACACTCGCACAGGGGTCTTAACCCGCCAGCCTGCTTCAGACATCTGGACACGAGCTGCCACTTTTCATGTCTGTCTGGGCTTCTTCCTGCTGGGTGTCCTTAGGAGGAAGGATGATTATTTCGTGCCCCCCATTTACAGGAACTGGGATCCCGTGAGACGCCTGTCACTCCCTCCCATGAGCTCCTTTGAGTCCCAGATACCTTCTGGTCCATCTTCTCCTTTGTCTGCAAAGACCTAATCTTACAGCAGGTGACAATGCATGAAGAAGTCTCAAAATACGTTTGGAATTTGAAAACAGTGCTAATTTTTGTCTGTTCCTCAAAGCACCGAGAGGGGACCATTTAATATTGCATATCACACTGCCTTGATCAGCTCTCCTCCATGAAAGAATGGGGCCCACTGAACGTGACCAAGCACTACGCAGTGTCACTTGTTCTGGGAATCAGGGCCACACACATGCGGTGCTCAGCCTGAGTTTCAACGGCGCCGTTTTGTCTGCGCAGTCTGCCCGCTGTCCTCACGGCACAACTACTCCGTTCTGGCAAGCAGGGGCCATGATGACTACTTGGTGAGGCTTCCCTGGAATCTGATCCAAATTCTTTTACTCTCAGTGGTCATATATATCATTAGTGGATGGCAAAACGTATTTGTGGCTATAAACTTTGAGCCAATGGCTTAGCAGCAAAGTCAGAAAATATTAGGCTACAGTGATGGTGATTGAGTCACTTTTGATGAAACTAACCAAATATTAAATTCAGCTAAAAGAACAGAGGCGACCAATGATATATGGGAGTGTAGCTTACATTTTGCCTGGTGGCTTAGGAACTCAGAGGAGAGCTGAACACGGATGCTTACGTGGATGCTGGCCTAAAGACCAAAGACACCGTCACCTTGGAGAAAAGGGGCAGCTGAGAGTGTTGCTTCTTGCTTCACCTCCCCTTTTACATTTAGTGACAAGATTTTTTTTTCAATGTCACACATTGTAAATCGAAAGAATTTTTAAGGGCTGGAAAAAGCCCACAATGGGGTCCAGACTGGGTTCCACCCACTTGTGACTATGGCACTAGATAATTAATCACTCTCTCATGTTGTTTGTGTTATAATTAGGGCTCTCTATTAGAAATAAGGCAGTAAAGTCTCCCCGAAGAATGGCTGAGTTTGTGTACCAGAATATTGGACTATAAGGGCTACTTTTTGTTGGGTTTTTATTATAACATGTGCTACATTAACTCACTTACCTTTAAAACCTTTTTTTCTATTTGGAGGTTGCCCAAACATTTTTAAGTTGTTTCCTCATTTTTACGGATTATAGGAAAACCTCAATCATGTCCCCAAACTCACATTTGAATAATAATAAAAAAATCATATTTTACTACAAAAGTGTTGGCAGGAGGTTAAAATATCACTTTGAAAAGCACTTACTTATTTTTATTTTTCAAGAATCGTAAGGCAGCCTGACTCAACTGAGACATGTGCTTAATTTTAACTTCAATTTGTTTTATTTGAAAGAAAAACACCTTAATTTAGGTCTTCAAGAATGCAACTTAAGTAAGTCCATAAAAATAAACATGAGGCACGTTCCACCAGAATTTTGGGTCTAGGGCAAAATCTTAAAGGCAAAGAGGAGCTCAGAATCTCACACACTCAAAGGGTGTGGGGTACCGGGAACTGCGTCTGCAGGGATGTGTCCATCCGCGGTGCTGTAGTGGGCTGACTGTAGTCCCCAGGGAATCCGTACATAGTCTATCATGGGCGCTGCTAGAGTGGGCGCCAAGCAAAAGAACGCAGTGAATAATGGCTGGATGGTCCCCGACTGCCACAGCCCCTCTTCGGCTCAGCTTGTTTAGTTAGACATGACCACAGAAACACGGTCTTCCATCTCTGGTGACGGAGGATGGACAGATATTTTTGAAGCCCTTTGACACCAATAGGGAGTCACGGGAACACGAGAATGACTTGTGTCTGTATGTTTCCTGTGACCGCTCGCCCATCCCAGAGATCTGTCCTTGCAGATCCTGGTGCGAACATTAAATGCAAATAGAAATGAGCAAATTCAACTCAACAGGGTGCCCTTTTATTTTTTTTTTTAGGATATAACTCACATTCTAGTCTTATCTCTCTGTAGCTTTTCTTTTCTACCAGCCTTAACCTTGTCCTTAACAAATTATGCGTCTGTCTCACTGCTGGACCGTGGGCTTCTGGGCAATACGGTCCTGAAGAGGACACATGCCTTGCTCAGAGCTCTCCTGCTACATGGGAGGCATTCAACACAGATCACAGGGAAAATGTCAAGAGTAGAGGAATAGGTAAAACAAAGATGGTCCTACTGGTAAAGTTCATACATTTTCCTGGACAATTTAAGTAAAAAATTATATGCACACATCATAGCTTTATATTTTAATACTCATCTGAGAAGTATTTCCATTCCTGATATCATGAATCTCTTCTTCCAAGTGTCTTATTGTTACCTCTTTGAAAATTTCTATTTCCAGAAATATTGTCAACTTAAAGGTTGAGAATTCTATGATTAATTTTTACCATAATAACATTAGTGATTACTCATTACTGAGGGGCTGCTGACAGTCTAATGCGGTGGGTACACAAAATCTTGCAAGAGTAACATGGCCACCTGGTCTTTCCAGAATGTAGCATCCTTGAGAGGAGTCTTGATCCACCCCCCCATTTCCCTAGCACTGACAATAGAGCCTGACCCACAGGACAAAAATATCTATGGGATGAATGCTATGAGGGTGTCAAACTGAGGCTCAGAGAAGATGCTTTGTCTTCAGTTCCCACACGGGGGCTCGCCCTTTCTGACCCTGTGGTCATATGACTCTGAACTCCAGGTTGAATGACACAAGTTCCTGCAAAGGCAACTGTTCACATCAGCCACTCAGAACCTTGGTGGTGCTGAGGGACACATTCAAATGTAAACCTCAGTTGTTGTAGGTCTCAAAGTTAATTTCACTCTTGAAAATGGATGTCCATGCCACTTAGACTTTACCCCCTGAAACAGCCTTGCAAAAGTGAGTTTGTTTAATGTCTATCGAAGAGATTGGAATGGCTTGTCAATACCCATTCCAAACGCTGGTAGGAAACTAACACACGTATCTCAATGACGAGCCCCATTCTCATAAATAAAGACAATACCGTCTCAGTCCTCATGTACTCTGCTTTATTCAGTAAAACTCTCTTCTTTGGCAAACACAGAGTGCAAGGATCCCTCTTTGTAAGGGAATGTGCATCAATTTGTCTCCCTGCTGCAGAGACGTGCGCCCATAAGCAGAGTCCTCTGGACAGGCTCACACGTAGGAATGACGGCTTGAAGGAGAGTGTGCATCTCAGTGAGAAGACAGCCGTGACATGGTGCTCACTAGACGCCCGGCTGGCTAATGAGCCACTCAAAAGCACTTTTACCAAAAGGTTGCCACCTATTTACATCATAGCCCCACATGTAAATAAGCCAGTCCATGGGAATCTTATAGCCACTTGTAGCAAACAAGAGACAAATATTTTGAATGGGCATCCACAACTTACATGACTCTACAACTGCAAACAGGGATTCTAAGGTGATTACTTGTGTTTGCATTTTATCGTGTCTGAAATTGACATGCAACTTTCTATCGGTGCTGTCGTGTCATCACTGCAGGCCTGGATGGAGACTGGGGTCTTTGGAAGAGGATTTTCATCTGTTCCTTTTCATAATCTGGGAGTCCCATCAGCTCTAAATCACTTGAAGATGAATTCTCTACCCGAGGATCCTTGGACTTGGCTGGCGATGTGAATTCCAACTAAGAATGCATGTGTATGTCAGCATGAGGTGCAAATTACTAGAGAAGATTTGGGGATGTTCTCTTGCCCGCAGCCAGAGTTGAGATCTTCAAGTTTCCCCCTGTTCCTCTTTGGACTCTGGCTCTATTTTTGTTAATTTTTGCATTGAGGCCATGACTCTGATCACCGCACTCTAGATAGGTCTTTTATAAGATTACCCATGTTGGTATTTTTTTTCTTAATAGTACATTAAATTAAGGTACATCTTACAGATCCGCATGACTTAGATATGTTGTAAAGGAATATATACATCTCCCCTGTTTATTGTAAATTAAGCACTGACCTGCACCTCATTAATTCCTCAAGGAGATTAAGTGGATTCTACTGTCCAAGAATTTCTGTAGGAGATTCCATTCCCATGGGATCTTACCCAGTAATATGTTATAACCTGTCTTTCCCTGGTGTGGTCTGTGTGGCCTGTGTGCCCTGTGGCGAGTTCCTGGAGACCAGAGGGGATATTGATATACCCATGGCATTACAGGAGTTGATGGAGCAATTCTTGGTGGTCAGGAGAGGCTGGTTGACTGGCTGATAGGCTGTTTGGATGGGTGAATGGATGGATGAGTGGATGGATGGTTGGTCAGATGGATGGATCGTGGATGGATGGATGGGATCAATGGATAAAGATTATACAGGGATACAAAAGCATCATCACCCCCAAGAGATATAAGACTAATAAGGAGGTTAATGTTCTCTGTATTTTGTCTCTTTCCCTCAAAATCAGGGAGATTTACTTTGTGCAGTCCAAACACTTTTTCATTTTGGAGAGCAGGACAAATAAATTATATTCTGGGTCCCAGAACCATGCCTTCATCTGTTGTAACTCAGGCTTTCAAAAGGGACTGACAAATCACTGAGGCAGCATTCAGCATAAACTATGACATCACTCTTCTATCATCTTCCCTTCTCCTTCTCCTACCCATGTTCAGAAGAAACAAATTTTAAAAACTGTTTTTGTTTATTTTTGAGAATGCGGGGGAAAGAGAATCCCAAGCAGGCTCCATGCTTGAGCCCTTTGCAGGGCTCGGCTTGATGCCCCAAACTGTGAGAGCACGACCTGGGCCAAAATCAAGAGTCAGCTGCTTACCTGACTGAGCCACCCAGGTGCCCTAGAGAGACAATTTTTGGGTCCCGTTCTCAGTTCTATTTTGTGTTGCATTGTTCCTAACCTCAGGGAACTCGCGCTTTAGTTGGAGGTATGAGGCTACAACACAAGAATGCTTCCACACGAACGGACTCCATTAGATCAAGGCTCCAGAGTTCCACCTTCCACAGCGGCCATGACTGGATCCCAAAGTGAGAGACGTTATCCAGACAAGGAAGGCGGAGAAATGAGAAGCCCACGAAGGGGGTATAAGACAAAGAGCAACTTGAAGACTCTGTTGGACCTTCAGCCACTTCGTGTAATTTAAACATTTAAACTTAAAACAACATTTGAAGGAGGATGGTTAGTCATTACTATGTTCAGACTCAATGTCTGATTTTTAAAAATCATTCTCACATTGGGGCCTACAAAATGGAAATTAAGGTGAGCTATATAGAGCAGGAGGCGAAGTGCAGAGAGCACTTTAGCCCATGGAAAGTCCACATAAAACTTAAAATGTTAACATGACTTCTTTCACCTCAGGTGAATTTATAAATGAAACTTTTTTTCCCCTCTTTTTTTTTTTTAAGGCTACAAATTCATTAGTATATTCTTGGGAATGACTGATTCAATTCAAAGGAGTTTTAATAATTCTGGTAACTCTAATCTGAACCATTATTTCTAATTTCTTAATATGAAACTAGAAATATTGGTGACCTAATAAGTTTTACAGCGCTGCACACGACTTTCTTTATGGAGCTTACGGCATTATGTAATATGTTATAAAGCGAGTCGAATGTTGTAAAACTCATTATTTTTTTTCTCTTAACTAAAGTGCATGATAGCCAAAAATTTAAGTGGAAAGCTATTAAAGTTCCAGAAATCCCAACCTTCCATGTTTTTTCAAATGTTCTATTTCACTTTTTTTGGTGCTTCGTGTCCCAGGAACTGGTGCTGGGTCTACTGAAAGGGAATGTGAATGAGGCAGAGGGGGATTCCTGGAAACTCGGCCTTCTAAATATTCATATGCATTATTTCTTCCACTTTTGTTAGGACAATTATAAGCTGAGGAAACAATCAGAATTAAAAGTTAAAAAGAATTGTTTT
>NC_043705.1:145150421-145155042 GCF_006229205.1 Suricata suricatta
TTTTTTTTTTTAATTTGACAACTATTGACAATAGTTTATTGTCAAATTGGTTTCCATATAACACCCAGTGCTTCTCCCCACAAGTGCCCCCCACCATGACCATCACCCCCTCCCTCCCTCCCCCTCCCCCTTCAAGGAAAATAAGTCAGGCAGAGAAGGACAGATACCATATGTTTGCACTCATAGGTCTAACAGGAGAGACCTGGCAGGGGACCATGGGGAGAGGAAGGGGGAAAGAGCGGGGGAGAGTGAGGGACACAGATCAAGGGAGACTACTGAATTCTACAGACTTCTTAAACAGGGTGGAGAAAGTCCCACTTTGTTTTAGATACTTTAAATAAGTTTCTCCTTTTTTCTCTTATTTACACTTAAATATAATCCTAACATGTACAATGACCAGAGAGTAATAATATTATCTCCTTCCCATCAACCTATTCAGGAAATTTAGTGAAAGAGGTGCCTGGGTGGCTCAGTAGGTTAAGCCTCCAATTCTTAGTTGCAGCTCAGATTCGTGAGCTTGAGCCCTACATCAGGCTCTGCCCTGTAACAAAGAGTCTGCTTAGGATTCTCTCTCCCTTTCTCCCACATCTCTCTTTCTCTCTCAAAATAAATTTTAAAAAACTTTTTTAAAAGGGAAACTTAATCAGAGAAAGACTATGAAAACTTTAGGAAAATGCCTGGCACAGACTAAGATCTCTGAACATATCAGCTAAATAGTTTATTGACTACTTCCAAAAACTTGTTAATCCAATTAAAAGAATTGAAATTACTATTTGAATAAAATGATAATCAATCTAAAAGGCCCTGTTGGACACAAGCTAATAAGTACTTGTTAGTGTTGGTTTGGAATTCCAAAATGTGCTGTGGGGTAATCAGGGTTAGGATTATTTAGGAAAAGATGAAAAAGAATGAATCTACTATAGTCACAGAGCTGTGAAGTTGGAATTTCTTGCCCCTGGCCAAGTTCATGTCCTCGTGTGTTTATTCCGATAAACACAATAAAACGTGCTTCCCATTGGAATAAAAACCATGAGGCAATGGAAAACCATGAGCCCAAAGAGTCTCAAGGGTCTACCCTTGTTTAAGAGAAATCCCTGATTCCAGGTGAGCTCAGGGAAAAAGTACTTCTGGAAGCAGTCATATCAGAATAATGTTTGAGGCCGAAGAATATATGTGTAAGTAAAGGCAAACAACCCCGGTCTTGACTATGGCTGGGACATCTGTGTCTTTTGTTAGCCACATAAATATCGGGGATCTCTCCGTTCAGCGAGGAAGAACAGCACGCCATGGTGACTCATCATTCCACCAGACGCGCTATGGGTCTAGCCTGTGAGGTAGTATTGACGCAGCGATAAATTAGCCAGACAGATAACACCTTCCTCCTTCTGCAGCAAGTGCTGCTGGGAGAAAGATGAGAAAAGCAACGAGAAGCAAATAAAACAACACACTCAGACCACTGTTACCATTGTTGGAAAGGAATAGGGAATAGATATTTTTGTTTATTGGCTGTCAACATTTTAACTGCCGTTTCTTTCTATGTATCTACTATTTCACTATCAGACGTGGTGACACCTGGCTGTCCTCCCTTTGCTCTTGCTCTGTGCTCTGGTCAATATCTTGCGTCATGAAATTCAAAGCTCAGCTATGGATCGATGTGTCCACATCCCCAACTTCAGATGCAAGGAGAGGCAGGCGGCTTGCTGAAGTTACAGAAACAATCAGGCATGGGCGTTCCCAACATATAATCCTTAGTTTTTCCACTCTCCTCTGTTGTCTCCAGGCACGGAGAGAATGAAATTTAGAATCCTTTTGTGTACAGAGAAGCTGAGGTTTCAATAAGCCTGTGAGTCCCGGAATCTGCTTCCAGCCATGCTGTCCTCACCACTGAGGAGGGAGAGTGTTCAGTACTATTTCCCCATCACCCCCGGTAGGGCTTCGAGAGAACAATCATATTCTCAAGTGTTAAGATTACTGAAGGTTCTCCCAGTGTTATCCCCATGAAGCGTGTCCTGATGCCATTGCCTCTTCTATAGAGAGAGATCTAGAGCTGAAGAGAAAATCAGTGACTTACCCAGAAACTGACTAGCTTAGCTAATGGGGTCCTGCCCACACCTCTAGTGGGGTACATAGGATCATGTAAGATCCTGAATGTGTGCTGTGTATACAAGTAGAATACACACATCATGTCGGCTCCGTGTGTTTCTACCAAGTTCACACTTCATGTAATAGCCCTGCCATTGAAGATCTGACATGAGTCCCCCTGTCTGCCCATGAAGAGCCTCCTTGGCCACCCTTCTGACTTCTGATAAGATGTGCTGTCCGTGTTGGAATAAGTAGACACTGCAGTTCCCAAAGTTATGCCAGTTCACACCTCCAAAGGCATTAGTGAGAGTACTAGTTACTCCACATGTTCACAAACACTTGTTTATTTTGCATTTTATTTTGGAATCATGCTAGTTATGTGGTGGGGGGTCCTTACAATCCTCATATGAATTTCCCTTATCTCTAATGAGACTGTATTTCAGTGGTGTGTCTAGGAGTCCTTTGGGAGGCTTCTGTTGAGTCAGGATTCTTCCAATCTCTTCTCCATCTTGAACTGGGTCATCTGTCTTGGTCTTGAAGAAGGGAGGGAATAAGAAGTGGGAGCCCGTCCAATACTGTGTTTCAGATGTGCTCCCCACTCTGGGGCCTCCTGCCTCTCCTCTTCATGGCGTCCTTGGGAGACAGAAGTGCGTTCCGTGGTGACTTGGTGTTCCCAGCTGCAAACTGAGGAGATCAACGTGTTCTCACTTTGAACTCTCTGAACGAGACAGCAATTAATCTTATAATCCAGATAAGATATTTTGAGATATGTTTTTTAAAAATCCCCAAAATAGATGAAGACTTTCTTAACCAGAATCCTACGTTCAGTCCTACCTATTTTTTGGCCATTGTATCTGAATGGTCTCTGTCATCTTATTTCTTCTGATGCTGTCAAAGCCTTCCTCAGATGCCCTCTCTCTGTGGTTAGTGTTTAAATAAAGAAGGCCATATGAGCTGGTTTTCTTTCCAAAAATAATGTAGAACATTTTTAGTGTGTAAAGTACAGCAAGAGTTATTTTATGCAATAGCTACAGAAGTCAGAACTACCCCAATTCTCCTTACAATACATCTTGTTGTTTGTATTTTATTTATTTACCTACATAAATCATAGCATCGGCATTATTTGTCTCTTGAGTAAGTTTTATCATAAACTCTTAAAAGTTAGATGTACGGCAAGGGCAGTTTAATGTTTGTTTGGACTTTTGCAGACGCTCAGCAGGTTTGAGAATCTGGAAATATTTTTTAGAACTTTTCTGAGGGTAAAAAAAGAAAGCGACTTTTATAGGTCTGCAAAATCTGATTCTGTGCCTACTAGGAGACCTTCTTAAAACCCTCCTGGAGCTTTCCATAAACCACTTTGGTTAGCTGCTCTTCGTGTTTTGAATACATTCAATCTTTTAAGATGTAAGTCATTTGTATGAAATATATTTTTACTTTCAATGGAGTTTTATACATTGTGTTTATACCACTTTACAGGATGTTCTTATGTCGATCTTTAATTTCACATATTCTTGTTCAGATGTATCGGTGCTTAGCATGTGAATAATTTCTAGGTTTTCCATGTCAAGAAAAGTCTGTGAAGACAAATCAGTGTTTGGGTGAGAGATTTGTGTGTGCGATCACGTGTAGTGTGGACAGCATATTTCTGCTCCTCTAGAACTGTAGATCTGAGAGATATATAGACTACGATGCTGTTGTGTCCGAAGTCAGAAGCACACCGCCCAAGGAAATAGCCTTTATTTTTTCCTTGAGGCTTTTTGCAGCTTGGGCAGAGAACCATCTCTTCCGTGTCGTCATTGTCCTAAGTGGAGTTTCAATGGGACGCTTGGAATCTCTGTCAACAGTTCCCATTCAGATCATGCAAACAAAGCATTGCTGGTGGTGTTCTCTGAGCAACCGCATGGGACAGGTTCAAAGGAGGATGCTGAATGGTTGCTTTGTATAATTCTCTAGGTTTGCTTTCTCTATGACGAGTCCACACTGCTATTGTTTGAAATAAATTTTAAAACTCAGAGTAATTTTTTTAGAATTATTATATAAGACCATGTGTTGCTAATAGAGCTCTTACTAGAATTGGAAGTATTTCACACTCACTAGATGCCAGAGCTATGCTGAGGGGTGTTGGAATTGCATATTTCAAATGTAGTCAAGGGCCGCCCGGGTGGCTCTGTTGGTAAAGCTTCTGATCTTCTTTTTGGTTCAGGTCATGATCTCTCGGTTCGGATCGTGGGATCGAGCCCCATGTTGGGCTCTGCACTGACAGTGAGAAGCCTGCTTGGAACTCTCTGTTCTCTCTCTCTCTCTCTCTCTCTCTCTCTCTCTCTCTCTGCTCTCTCCTGCTCATGTTCTTTCTCTCTGTCTCTCTCTCTCAAAATACATAAATAAACCTTGAAAAAAAGTAAAGACAAATAAGTTGTAGTCAAAATACATCCATAACTGAAGCACAATGTGGTGCTCCACCAAATACTTCTTTTGACAGGTTGGAAGTTGCTACGAAGTAGCTGAGCTGTCAGCACAGAGCCAGACATGGGGCTCGAAC
>NC_043705.1:145155142-145156664 GCF_006229205.1 Suricata suricatta
TACAGGAGAATTGTATACCATGTATTAAATATAGGGAATGAAAACAGTGAGTGACCGAGGAGAGTACCAGCACCAGGGGTACAATGAAAGCTGACCCTAGAGATGGGAGCACCGTGCAGAACATGTTACTTAAATATTTGCATGATTTATCTATTTGCTTAATTCAAGTGCAGTGTACGTGCATATCCATTTGTGAGAGCGTGTGTATAAGAACAGAAATTTTGTATGCCTTACTCAGTTGGATTTTAACTAAAAGAAAAAGTGAGCCACCCAAAGTCATCTTAGAGGAGATCTGCATCAGTGCTGCCAAGAGTGGTTACAAAAACATATTTATTATAAAAAGACACTCACTACCCTGGAAGCCCTACTTTGTCTCTCCCCTGGGCCCTGGCATGTGCAGTTCTCATCAGGAGTGGATCGTGTATGACCCAAGGGTCTTCAGGACGGAGGGATGAAGATGTCCCCAGTCTTGTCCAGGGGAGAACCCCATGAGTGGGACAGTGTGTGTGGACCAGGGTCAGGTTGACTCAGACTCTTGTCTGTGGTAGAACAGGACTGGGCACCTGTGACAAGCAGCACAGGGAAGGGGGTGCGCAGTGCCCCTGGGACACGGCAGGACCCTGAGTGCGGGCTCAAGGCCAGAATATACTCCAACATCACTTCCCTTGGGAAGCCGGGGGGCGGCATAAGCCATGTCTGGAGCATAGAGTTCCTCGGGGCTCCACGCGGTGTCAGAGCCTTAAACAAGCAAATCAGCACCATGATGGTCAAAGCCCGAGCAGATGCCAGAGATGCAGAACCGACGCCAGGCCACAAGCTCCCTGCATTCTTCCTCTCTCTTGTCTTTGAAACCAGAAGAGTTCAGTCTGACTCCAGGGGTTTGATGATAGCTTGGAGGGGGGACGGCAGTCTCAAGAAGGAGGTCCTAAATTTCTTGATAATTTGCAGGAGGAATCTCAAATGTGATGGAAGAAACAACCTTACACCTGTTTTAAAAGTGTATGTTTTCATCTTCGTGTGAGCATGTGTCTGTGTGTCTGTGTGTACATACGGGTCCAGATACATAAACTATTGCCACGTGGTTATGAAGAAGGAAAGAAAGGTTGGGTGATCCACTCTGGTACCTTCCCGCTGTGGTCTCGTCGTGCGATATGGACCGGGCGACCTGGGATCTGCGAGATAACAGACCCACTTTAGCTGGCGCAGTCTTGCAGCCCTGCTCTACTGTTACCGAAGGGAGAGAGCTATAGACCAATTAAACTGTTGAGACCCTGCTTGATGAAGAGCCCGGAGCGCAGCGTACTCTCTGCTTCTCTGCGTCTGCACTCCATCAACCTCACCGGCAAAGCCCTGGAGCCGATTTTGTGGTTCGGTGGGCCGCCGTGATCTACGATGCCGATGGCAGGGAGTCGTTCTCGAACTCACGGAAATCCCGAGGTGGAGAAGGAAGCACCTGGGCCAGGCTGGACCACACTCTCACACCTTTATGATGTGGCATGCCAAGTCCCTCCCTCGAGCTGGC
>NC_043705.1:145156764-145158731 GCF_006229205.1 Suricata suricatta
CCAGCGCAGGCAGCAGGTGCAGCGGGAGGTCACGCTGCGCCTGGAAAGGAGGCACCTGGAAGCACTTACACGGACGCGGGGGTCTGCGGGCCCATAAATAATTCCGCGATGGAGCCGCTCAGACCTGCTGTCCGCCGGGAGCCCGCCCTGCTCCGGAATCTGCTCCCTCCAGGACGCCGAGCTGCTATCAGGGCGCAGAGGGAGGGGGGGCTTACATTCAGGCCCCCTTCCTACACCGCGTATTGATTTTTGCTTCAAGGGCCCATGGAGATGGAGACTTTAAAGTTTCCTCAGCGAGTGTATATAATGGAAATGTGCTTGATGATGCGGTTGAAAAGTAGTCTTTTCAAAACTGGGTGAGGGGCCGTGCCCCTTCCCAGTGACCTGGGGACCGATTGTGAGCAGGTCTTCTCCATGTCCTCCGTGGCGTCACACACAGAGGCATGCTTTACCCGTCTTTCAATGGGGCGAAGACACTGGAATGGTTTCTAAAGGTGGTTCTGAAAACATGCCTCATTTTTCAGTTTTGAAGCAGAGGGAATCCTAGTGGCCACGAACAGGGAGTGGAGGGTGTGGGGGAGGGTGGAGACGTCAGCGACCTACATAAATCGCTTAGAACCCGGGTGGGAGCCCACCCTGGCCTTCAGCCAGAGCCCCTTCCTGCCCCTCGGGAACTGAAGATGTCGGTCCATACTCCAGTTGGGATAAAGCTGTGGAATGAGTTCCAGAAATACCTTTGCTGTGTGACGCTGTGTCCCTGAGCTCTGTCCCACCACCCCGTGGAGTTCAGACCTCAGGCTGTCTACTGTGAGAATATTCCAGAGAGGCCATCGTCAGCCTTGGACCTTGCAGGCCAGCTGGGGATCCTGAGTGCCATTCCGAGGCCTTGTCCCCGCTTCCCGGAGTGAAGGAGTCTGAAGAGAAGTGACCCACCAGGGCGGTGGCAGGAGAGCGTCTGAGGCATGAAATGCAGGCACACTTGCTTGAGGTGGTCCATGCGCCTTGTAGCAGCTCCCATTCAAGCTACCCGAGGGTGGCTGCACCCCACACCCAAGGAGGGGCCAGCATCGCAGCCGCGTCTCCAGATGCAAGGTCCTTGGCCTCGCCAAGCGCTTGAGCTCCTGGCAGAGCCTCCTCTTCAGAGCTGGCCACTCAGCACATCTGAAGAGCACAGGCTGACGTTCAAGCGCACATCCACAGAGCACTTAACAAAATGAAGAAAGCCTTTGCCCACTCTTCAGTCTGAAATCACAAGTCAGAAGGGATTATGGTCAGAAAAGGGCAAACACGGTGGTGAATTTGTGGGGCGCAAGCCAGTCTTGAGCGAAGCTCGTGCTTTATCCAATTCCCAGAGTAACTAGACTGTTGAGAAAAAAGAACGTTAAAGAAGTGTCCCCCGCCTCAGGCTGAAGGATGGGGAGTGCCAGCTAATGACAGAAGGGGTGCAAATCCCTGTGACCGGTGTCCAGGCTGGAGGGCCTGGGGCCGGGGCCGGGGGACTGGGTAAAGAACCAGGAATTGTTATTCTCACAGATATTTTTACACATATTATTGCTGGCAGACCCATGAAGCCTATTATTATTAATCTTGTAACTTGGCTTATAAGGGAAAATAATAAGAACATCTTTACCTATTTTTTTCATATTAGCTCTCTCCCATATGCCTTTGATGCACACTAAAAAGGAGTAAAGGCAGAAAGGATTGGAAATTGTCTGTGTAGGTCGTCTGGCTACATTCTGACCTCCACCTTATGGCAGCAGCGTCTGTGACTCCTCCCACCGACGGCCAGGCTCCGCCAAGACAAGACCGGCCGGACCCAAGCCCTGTGTCTGCAAGACTTCGAGGTCCAGCCCTGAGCGTGCAGGGCTCACAGCCGCAGGCTGGGCTGGCCCTGATCAGCAGAAATAGGATTCTCTGCCCAGTGGCTGAGCTCCGTCCGAGAAAGTGACCCCTTTATTGTGTCGAAT
>NC_043705.1:145158831-145163173 GCF_006229205.1 Suricata suricatta
TGGGGAAGAGGGCAGAGCTCTGTCTCTGAGAATGTGGACTCCAGCTGGGGCTGAATCGTGAGGGCCCTGGCAGCCATGGCCGGATCCCGGGGGTCCTGGCGGCCGTGGCCGGATCGCGAGGGCCCTGGTGGCCATGGCTGGATCGTGAGGGCCCTGGTGTCCGTGGCCGGATCTCAGGGGCCCTGGCGGCCATGGCCGGATCACAGGGGCCCTGGCGGCCGTGGCTGGATCGCGGGGGTCCTGGCGGCCATGGCTGGATCGCGGGGGTCCTGGCGGCCGTGGCTCGGTGACACTTGTGGAGCAGAGGTGCCCTGGCCGAGACTTGCATCCCTTGCTTTGCTGTGAATTTACAGTGAGAAGTGTCGGTAATTTTCCCAGAAAGGCAAACTTTGGGGAGGCAAAAATAAATGTTCTAGCCGTAGCACTGAATTACAGGGAAGACTAAAGTGCAGAGAAAATCTTAAGTGCCATGATTATAATAAAGAAGAATAATTAACAATCAGAGAGGAAGCCTCCATCTTAGTTTCTGATGAGGCAAAAGAGAGGTGAAAGTATTGCTTACCCAACTGTTAAATCACCCAACTCGCTTTAATTCTAGCCCTCGTCTCCCGGCACACCCGGCTCTTTGCAGGGGAGCAGATGGGGGAGACGAACGTGCTTTCTTCTCATATGTTCTCATGCTACCGAACAACACACTTAACGGAAATTACCCTCAAGTCTCCAACTGAAGATTCCTCTTTTTGAGTTGAGCTCTGAAATCATCCGTGAATTTCCAAGGGACATTTGCGTTAAATTTGAATAGAATAGAGCAGCCACTTGGTGGGGATGGGGGGGGAGTGATATACAACATAGATGTGGCAATAATCCCGTTCATGAGACACTTTCGATTCTGCATCCTCAGACTGAAACACATGCCACATCAACTCTGCAGTGATAAGTTAGGGCACAAGCGTTAGGACACCACTCTGTCATCCAGCGCACCTGCCCTGAGTCCCTGCTCCGTGCCAGGCACTCCTCGATCTGCTGGAGACCCATCCTGAGCCGTCAGCTGAAGATCCTTAGCCTGTGGGGTCTGCATGCTGGTCAGGCGCAAGATGATGGACGTTAGTATATGAATTCACTAGGATTTTTTCCAACCTGGCCTTTGTATCATGTGCTCAAATATGCCAAGTCTCTACTGAGCAATATAAACAGGAGGCAGCGAGGAGCCCGGACCTAAGGCATCCTCTAAAACCAGCTGGGCCAAAGGGGGATCGGGATGAGGAGACACGCATGAATAACCAGGCATCAGACTAAGCCCAGTGCCAAGGGAATCAACCCTGATGCTGGTTCCCAGAGACCCGTGGGAGACAGCTGAAAGCAACAGCAAAGGACATTCTAATATGTGTTGAGTTTGGCTACGACAAGGAAGCTTACTCAAGAGTAGATTCACGTAACTGTGCACCTTGCAAGAGGCAGATCAGACAGTGAATGCGTCCAGAGAGCAGAAACCTCAACCCCACTATAAACACACAGCTTCGATAATATTTTTGACAATTGTTTTAATTAAAAGGCCCTTTAAAAAAGGAGGGAAAGACAGTTGTGGGGGGGGGAAGATGAGAAGAGGAAGAAAAGGAAGAAGAAGGAGGAGAAGGAAGCGGAGGAGGAAGAAAGAGAAGAGGAAGAAATCTGAATTCAAGTTCTGTTAAGTTTAATTTTAACAAAAATGAGAAATTGTCCTACTGGGCTGTGTAAACAGATATGAGAAAAGGAGTAAACGGTTTAAGTACAGAAAAAGAGCGATTCCCCATTAAGAGGGACCTAGAAAATTTGGCAGATGTCTAGGGTCACAGCCGGAAATGAACCGAGTGTCTCCCGGGGCAGGAGCCACCAGAGCCAGGAGCCAGGTCCAGCCACGAACTGACTCAGGAATGAGCCTTCGAAGAACATGATCTAAAGTTACGAACTCAAGGTCCCATTCTGAGTAAGTCAAAAGGAGTCCTTGCTCTTCATGAATTCCCGCAGCACATTTTGATACACGTGAGGAACGCTAAAAGCAGTGAAGATTCAGGAAAAAAAAAAACTTGCCAAATGGGAGAAATACCTCATTAGAAGATGGAATAGACAGAATAGTAAAGGAAAATATTTACATTAGGCAATAAATAAAGGAAAAGATAACTAAATCGATAAAACAAATTAAAAAGACAGCTAAAAAATACATTTGATATGAAAAAGAACCAATTACAATCCTGGAATAAAATATGAACCATATATTAAAAAACAAAAACAGGGCGCCCGGGTGGCTCAGTCAGACAAGCATCAGACTCTGGCTTGGGCTCAGGCCATGACCTTGTGATTCATGAGCTTAAGCCCCGCATTGGGCTCTGCACTGAGAGTACGGAGCCTGCTTGGGATTCTCTCTTTTCCTCTGTCTGCCCCTCCCCTACCCACTCTATCCCAATAAATAATTTTTAATAAAAATGGAAACATTGTATTGATACAGTGATTGATCACGAATTTATGTTTTATTGAAGCGGAAGTCAACATGTCGCTCTGACAGCACAGACAGAAGAGGTGGTTATGGAGGGTGACTCAACCACACTGAGAAAAATACCCACAACGTTCTTGATTGAAAATCCAGAGGACAAACCGGGCTGGAAAGAAAGGCAGACAAATAGTCTGGCCGACAGGTTCCTACTTAAGTTTACTGCTACTTCCCGTTTTAAGAAGACTCTGAAGAAGAGAAGAGGAAACACCCCCGCCTCGCTGTGTCAGCCTTCTGGCCGCACGGGCGTGGAAGGGGGTCAGTCCCGTCACGGGGCCCTGCTGACATTGGCCCCTGTGTCCAGAGCTGTGCCGAGCCCTTGGCCTTCACAGCACCATGCTGGCGCACGGCTTTCTTCTGAGACACATGGTGCTGTTCCCATTCACCAGATGTGGAGACTGAGCCAGCGAGAGACCAAGTGACTCACCTGAGACCACAGGTTATTAAGCAAGAGGGTCAGGCCGTGACATCAGGCTTCTGAGTTCTCTTTCCTAACTCAGGGTTCCTAAACTCAGCACTGCCGTCATTCTGGGCCGCAGGATTCTTGGTTATGGGGTTGTCGTGTGCACTGTGGGACTGTTAGCCTCCGGGACCCTTCTCACCACGCCCCTGCAGCAAACACCCCTCCCCAGACCTGACTGTCCACAGTGTCCCCAGATGCTGGGGACGATTCCCGGGGGAAATCACTCCTGGCTGGAGACTCTCTCATATTTCACAACCGCGTCCGGCACTTTGGGGTGTAAGGGACAGTCTGCATTGTAAGAACAGTCCTATAATACAGGAAAACAATGTGACAGGGAGCTCTGACCTGGACATAGTGCTTTTTCCCAGTCTTTTCCGATGCGATACCTCGTGGAGAGTTCCATTTTTCACTCAATGGGACAAGACGGATAATTTCCACAGTAACACAGTTTGCTGAAACAGTAGTTTTTAGGACTCTTTAACATTCCATTTGATGACTATTAATTTGAAATTTAAGTTGTCTCCCAGGTTCATTATTAGCCTATTATTCATTGAATCAATACTATACTTACCCACTTATAAGTTGTGTATCTTTATTTATTTCCTTAGGAAAAAATCTTAGAAAAAATACTTTTGGGGGCTCCTGGGTGGCTCAGGCGGTTAAGTGTCTGGCTTTGGCTCAGGTCATGATCTCACATTTCGTGGGTTCGAGCCCTGAGTCGGGCTCTGTGCTGACAGCTAGCTCAGAGCCTGGAGCCTGTCTTCAGATTCTCTCTCTCTCTCTCTCTCTCTCTCTCTCTCTCTCTCTCTCTCCCTCCCCTGCTCATGCTGCCTCTCTCTCTTTCTCTCAGAAATAAATAAAACATAAAAAAAAATTTTTTTAAAGAAAAAATACTTTTGGGTCAAAACGTATTCCCATATTTAAATTTCAAGATATATTTTGACAAATCACATTCTGGAATTTTGTGCCTGATGAAAATCCCACTGGAAGTGAAGCGAGGGCCAATTTTACTGGACTGATGACAATACGGCCTGAGTGGTGGTCTGTATTTATTCATTATTTTTTGTAATTTATAATATTTTATCATTAAATTGGTTTCCGTATAACACCCTGTGCTTCTCCCCACAAGTGTCCCCCTCCATGACCACGACTTCCCTCCCCCTCCCCCTTAACCCCAACTGCCCAAGTGGTACATGGAGTGGAGCTTATTCCAAGGCTTCCGAGTTCAGGCTGACCCTTGTCGAGGCCTTGGTCACGTACGTGCCCCGGACAGGGAACCGTACAGGGGCAATTGTTACCCACAGGTCTCCTTCCAAGTGCCCATCGCCAGGACTCAGGCCAGTGTGCAGTAGGAA
>NC_043705.1:145163273-145164809 GCF_006229205.1 Suricata suricatta
GACTGCGTGTGTCCCCGAGTGAGCCAGCTCGAGGGAGGGACTTGGCATGCCACATCATAAAGGTGTGAGAGTGTGGTCCAGCCTGGCCCAGGTGCTTCCTTCTCCACCTCGGGATTTCCGTGAGTTCGAGAACGACTCCCTGCCATCGGCATCGTAGATCACGGCGGCCCACCGAACCACAAAATCGGCTCCAGGGCTTGGCCAGTGAGGTTGATGGAGTGCAGACGCAGAGAAGCAGAGAGTACGCTGCGCTCCGGGCTCTTCATCAAGCAGAGCCTCAACAGTTTAATGGGTCTATAGCTCTCTCCCTTCGGTAACAGTAGAGCAGGGCTGCAAGACGGCGCCAGCTAAAGTGGGTCTGTTATCTCGCAGATCCCAGGTCGCCCGGTCCATATCGCACGACGAGACCACAGCGGGAAGGTACCGGAGTGGATCACCCAACCTTTCTTTCCTTCTTCATAACCACGTGGCAATAGTTTATGTATCTGGACCCGTATGTACACACAGACACATGCTCACACGAAGATGAAAACATACACTTTTAAAACAGGTGTAAGGTTGTTTCTTCCATCACATTTGAGATTCCTCCTGCAAATTATCAAGAAATTTAGGACCTCCTTCTTGAGACTGCCGTCCCCCCTCCAAGCTATCATCAAACCCCTGGAGTCAGACTGAACTCTTCTGGTTTCAAAGACAAGAGAGAGGAAGAATGCAGGGAGCTTGTGGCCTGGTGTCGGTTCTGCATCTCTGGCATCTGCTCGGGCTTTGACCATCATGGTGCTGATTTGCTTGTTTAGGGCTCTGACACCGCGTGGAGCCCCGAGGAACTCTATGCTCCAGACATGGCTTGTGCCGCTCCCCGGCTTCCCAAGGGAAGTGATGTTGGAGTATATTCTGGCCTTGAGCCCGCACTCAGGGTCCTGCCGTGTCCCAGGGGCACTGCGCACCCCCTTCCCTGTGCTGCTTGTCACAGGTGCCCAGTCCTGTTCTACCACAGACAAGAGTCTGAGTCAACCTGACCCTGGTCCACACACACTGTCCCACTCATGGGGTTCTCCCCTGGACAAGACTGGGGACATCTTCATCCCTCCGTCCTGAAGACCCTTGGGTCATACACGATCCACTCCTGATGAGAACTGCACATGCCAGGGCCCAGGGGAGAGACAAAGTAGGGCTTCCAGGGTAGTGAGTGTCTTTTTATAATAAATATGTTTTTGTAACCACTCTTGGCAGCACTGATGCAGATCTCCTCTAAGATGACTTTGGGTGGCTCACTTTTTCTTTTAGTTAAAATCCAACTCAGTAAGGCATACAAAATTTCTGTTCTTATACACACGCTCTCACAAATGGATATGCACGTACACTGCATTTGAATTAAGCAAATAGATAAATCATGCAAATATTTAAGTAACATGTTCTGCACGGTGCTCCCATCTCTAGGGTCAGCTTTCATTGTACCCCTGGTGCTGGTACTCTCCTCGGTCACTCACTGTTTTCATTCCCTATATTTAATACATGGTATACAATTCTCCTGTA
>NC_043705.1:145164909-145180007 GCF_006229205.1 Suricata suricatta
TCAGCACAGTCTGATTCAGGTCTTGAACCCATGAACTGTGAGATCGTGACCTGAGCCAAAGTTGGATGCTTAACCGACTGAGATACCCCAGCACCCCAACATTACTTATTATTAAACACTAGGCCAAACATATTTCAGTATTAGAACACATATGCAAATGACAGATAAAAAGCATTTAAGAATATTGATTATTGATGGATTGATTGAATGGCTAATAGGTCTGCTTTCCTTCCTTACATGGCACCAACAATGAAATGCTTCACGCAAGTGTATTTTTGCCCAACAGTCTTCCTGTTCTTTGGACACAGTAGAAAACAAACTGACCCAATGACACAGTGAAAGAGTAACTTTTCATACTTAAACCCAGACTGACTTTTTTTCCTCCACCACAGTGAACAACAAATTCCCAAAGAAACTGCGGAATGCATAACCTTCAGAGAAGCCCACGTGTACCTGGAAGCTTGAAAGTTTCTAAAATCGGCTGAGTTGTTTATGAACATCATAACCTAGAGTACAGAACATTTGCTCTTTCAAACAAGAAAACACACATGGCAGAGGAAAGATAAATTAGAGAAGTGTTCGGGAAAATTGGCCTTCATGGCAAAAGTGAAATATTTTGGAAACACACAGCGCTGTTCATCCCTTCCAAGAAACTCAGCACATTTATGTAACCAGATGAATCTGCCGGCTTTCTCTCCCATCTTTGCCTACTTAGACTTTCAAAAATGGGACATGAACCAAAAGGTATTCCACAGGCATATGGAGAATGAAGGAGGGAGGGAAAGGGGATGGGGTGGGGGAGACAAAGAAGAGAAGGAGGAGAAGAAAGGAGGAGAAAAGAAAAAGGAGAGGGAGAAAAAGGGAGACAGACTGGGAGGAAGGAGATTTGGGACCAAAGGAAACGTTTATGTTAATATGCCATTTCATAGCCTTTATAAGGCTGCGTTACTGAGGCAGATGTTCCTATATGGGATTTGGTTCATTAGTGCATGAATTAGAACATGCTACTGGCTGGGGGCAGGGGCGAGGCTGCCAATGACATAAGCCAGTGAGCAAAACTTCATATTGAGCACCGTGGCCGAGTGTGCAGCGAGGGACGACCACATGCAGGCCCCAGTCTAGCAACACCACCGGGCAGAGATGGGCTCAAACCCAGTCCCTCCTCCACATTATTCGGAAGGGGACAGAAAACCCCTGATTTAATACATTTTCCTCAGTGACACTGAGTCATGGATTTATTTCTGAAACCCAAGATTAGGAAGTGGTTTCATTATTTATTTCAAAATTTGAAACTCAACACACAGATAATCCACTTTCCAGGTGGTGTGTCCTGGGCTGTTGGGGATGCTCAGTCAACAGCTTGGAGAAGCTTCCACTTGTCTCACCTGCCCAAGGATAGACATCGGGTCTGGCATTATAACCATAATCTACTGCCCTTTTGCTTTAGAGGGAAAGAAAAATAAATGAGGCCTTTACGGCTTCATCCATATGATCCTGGTGATTACACTTTTGTCGATCTCTCCTTGCCACTGACGGGGGTTGGTGCAAACAATCGAGGAAATATGAGTCCCTCCCCTTTGTGAACCAGCCTGTTATGGTGCACCTGACGTTTTATTTAGACCAGTTTGGCTATAATTGAATAGGACACGTCTAAGTCATGATGTCAGATCCATGAGATGGTATCGTATTTCATATGAATTTTCCAAATATTTATAAAATATCGCATTCTAACTGTCCTGTGAGTTCCACTTACGACGGACTCGTTCTCTGTTGTAGAAGATCTGCGAAAGCAATGCCGTAGCCCCACTCTCAAGAGATGCCTTGAGGGTTTTATCATTTAGGGAATATTTACACCAGGAGCAAAGTTAATTGTTAATGCAACAAACCAGTGTAACGTTCTGATTAAAATAAACGTGGAGCTGGCGACTGGATTTACTATGTTAGACACAGACAGATGGAGCCACTCGATTCCATGGTTTGGGAAAGGTTAATATAATAAAGATCAACATCTTATCAAGGTTGTAAGCGTACCTGTCATATTTCTTTTGTAATGTGTACACTCCAAAGTATCCTTAAACTACGTAAAATAGCAAAAATAAAAATATTTGGAGTAGAGATAAGAAAAGCAGACTCTTCTGTGCAAATGACTTCATCTATTAGTAGGGAGGTTTCAAATCATGAAATTCAGCAGAATTTAACATAAATCTTAGTAAAACAGAATGTAACTAACAGATCTGTGTGTGTGATACATTGAATATTTACATTAATTTTTATATTTTGAGAGAGATGGGGTAGGGACAGAGAGAGAGAGAATCCCAAGCAGGTTTCATACCCAGCATGGGGTCCAATGAGGGGCCCAATCCCAGAACCTTAAGATCATGACCTGAGCTGAAATTAAGAGTCAGACACTCAATAGACTGAGCCACCCAGGCGCCCCTGCATGGTATGACTTGTTTTAAATCGTTTCTATCATTACATTTTCAAGTTCACTAGTATTATCCTTCGCAACGTCTAGTGTGTAGTTATTTACATCCAGAGGATTTTCCATCTGAGACATTGCAATTTTTCTCCTTAGACCAAGGCTGCTGTGTGGCTCCAGAGTTCTTTCTAGGGCAGAGCTGTCCCCTCTGTCACTCTGCCCTGCACTCTCCAGCCATTCTGCTCTCCCTGGACTCCAAGCTCTTCCTTCTAGAGGTAATTGTTCTTAAGGTTCAATCAGAGTCTGACTCACCATAGAGTACTGTCTCCTTGGTTCTGAACTTCCCTTAGCCATGGCAAATGGTGTTTGGTCGGTTAAAAAGGAAAATCATCTGAAGGTTGGAAAACAATTGTCCTTCTTGCATTGCTTTAGGATAACAGAGTGGTCCCTGGCGTCTGTCCATGCTCGGGTTGCTGGAAATTCGTCTTCTTACTCAACTTAACATTTTCACCAGCAACGTAGGGTTTCTTCATTTTCTTTCCACCTTGCAGAAACGCAGGCGCTGTGCAGGCACACATTTGTGGTTCCTGGAAGGATGTACTTTGTGGGGCGATCAGACCCCCTAGGAATCCCGGCAGAAGGCAGCTGCTCTGGCAGCACAGAGCCTCCTCAGGATTCCCTCCCACTCCCTCTCTGCGTCTTTCTCCCAAAATAAGTAATTAAACTTCACACACACACACACACACACACACACATGATGGGGCACCTGGGTGGTTCAGTTGGTTACGTGTCTGACTCTTGATTTCGGCTCAAGTCATAATCTCGCAGTCCATGAGTTAGAGCCCTGAGTCAGGCTCTGTGCATGGAGCCTTCTTGGGATCCTCTCTCTTCCTCTCTCTCTGCCTCTCCCGTCTCTTTCTCTCTCCCTCTCTGTCTCAAAATAAATGAATAAACTTAAAAAAAAAAAAAACAAGACGTACAGAAGGCAAAAAAATTAAACAAACATTTTCCAGCTCTGGGCAAGTTCACATAGACTAATATGGGTATAATCGGAGTCTTCAAAGGAGGGAGAGGAATTGAAGAATATTGGTCATACATTTTCAAAATTTGATGAAACTATAAACCACAGAAGGATTTGATAAGTTTGGTAACAACTATGAACCTACAGTGGCACCTGGGTGACATCTGACTCGATTTCAGTTTAGATCATGATCCCAGAGATATGGGATCGAGCCCAAGTCAGGTTTCTTGCTGAGTCCGGAGCCTACTTGGAATTATGTTTTTTCTCCCTCTACCCCTCCCCCACTCATGCACATACACTTGTGCTCTCTTTCTCTCTCTCTCCCTAAAAAAAAAATCTATGAATCCACAGAAATTTAATGAACCCAAGTACAAGAAGCATGAATAAATGACACCAAGGCTCTTCCTAAACAAACTGTTCAAAACCCATATGAATGAGCTATCTACTGTGTGTAACAAATTACCCTAGCACACGGTGACGTAGAACGTGCTGTCATCTCCGATTCCTCAGGGTCAGGATTAGGGTGGCCATTGTAGTGTTGGTCAGGACAGTGATCATCTCCAAGATGAATTGGGGGACAGTTGTTTTTTAAACTCCCTCACGCACCTGCCAGCAGCAGACTTTCCGTCCTCAATGGCAGGGTCTGCAAACATCACTTACTTGGCCCTGGGGCCTCTGCGGAAGGTAGCCCAAGTCACATGGCTGAACAGCATGTAGACACTTTTATAAACTTTAGGAAGATTTCATACCAGTTCATCCTGCAACAAGGAGAGGGGGATTCAAGTTCTCTCTATTCTGAGAATAAGACACTTTGCAAGGGTCTGGGGGGAGAATGGTAGAGTTAGTTCCTGCCTGTTAGTGTCTTTCCTGGTCTCCACTCTGGATTTCTAAGTTTGATTCAAAAGGAAGTCACTTCGGGTGACTGTTCTTCAGGTCAAGGCTCCTGGTCAAGAGGATCTTTCCCAGCTGTATGCTCCGGGGACGCTCACCCTGCCCCATGTGGGGACACTGGCTGCTTTAGCACAAGCCTGTTTACACGAGTCATTCTGGTCCACCTGCCACATCTCCTGTGGCTGAGACGCTCATGGGTCACGGGGTCACGGGGCAGAAGGTGGGACTTCAGGTGGCCTGGCAGCATCTTGCTTACTGCCTCACGACTCTGCCAACAACAGTGATTTTCTCTCTGTGTCACACACACCGTGTCACCCTGTGTGACTTCTTACAAACATGCAGGGACACAGTGGTAAACTGCATTTGTCTTATTTAGAAAAGGACACAAAGTCCTACAGAATCCTGTTTTCCTACCGGGGCCCTCTGCGAGTCGTCTTGAGCCCTCGACCACACAAAGTGTGGGCATCATGGCCGCCCTGGCGCCGTCACAGGGGGCTCAGACACTACGTGTCGGAGCGACGCCATGGACGCAGCTAATGACCAAAACATAAGCCTGAGCCCAAATGAGGAATGACTGATTGTTTATTCTGGGTTTTATCCAATTACACCTAATAAGATTTTCCATGAAGATAAAGAAAAATTCATTTCTCATTATGCTCCTCAGCACGTGCGGTAATCACCGAGTGGGTCTCGGGAAAGAGAATATCAGCACTGAGGCAATTTACACACGTGCTAATTTGCTGGGCACCACAAAGCAGTGTGGGGTTGACTATCTGTGGTGATCTCCATGCCAGCCTTAATTAAAAACAAGACATTAATATGATTTTTCAGAAGCCAAGCTACCTTCTGAATTTGATAAATAGGACGCATCAGCTAAAAAGCTGGAGGCATACTGTTTCCCAGAAGTGTGGCTGGAAATGCCACACGGGTCCCTTGGGCACTACGGGGCCCACCCTCTGAGGTGAGGGACATACAAGGAAGGACAGGATGTAAGGGAGCAGTTCTGTTGTTCTAGAAAAATCTAGAGCACAGAGTCAGACACTCAGAGCAGTCAGCTGTGGCTGCCAGGCCACCACACCGTGAGGAGGCTAGAGGAACACAGGTTCACGTTTCGGGCGTGGAGGTGGGAGGGACCCGGCCAACTTACCCCTTCTGCCCTGGTGAGCTCATGCTTGGTGTCCCCACCCACACCCGGAGTCCAGCATCATACCCCAAACTCACAAGGGTGCCCCATGAATTCCCCTATGATTTCTGGGAAACAGTCTAACATTTTTATTAGGAATATTTCATTCTTTCCTCTATGAATGGAAAACATTCGTTCACACTGTCCTTATGCTCAAAATTATTTCTTTTTATTTATTTACCTACTATCAATCCACTTATTGATTTTTGCTGAGAGTGGAGGGGCAGAGGGAGACAAAGAGTCTTAAACAGACCCCACAACCAGCGTGGAGTCTGACGTGGGGCTTGATCTCACAACCTGAGATCATGAACTGAGAGGAAATCAGGAGTCGGACCCTTAACCGACTGAGCCACCCAGCACCCCAGAGTTGTTTTCAATTACACGTGGAGACTTTTGGGATGGGTGTCGTCATGCAGCTCACTGGGAACATGGCCAGCGCACTCAGGGTCCCACACACTCAGGGTCCCGACAGCCCCCCCACACTGAGCTTCCTGCTGGGACCCCATGGTCAAAGTCAATCAAGGAGTGATCAATTCTGATTCTTCAGTTCATTACAACCCTGGGCTAGGTGTGTCATCACTTGCATACAGTTAAAGAGGATAAAATGCAGTGGGACCTACGTCTGCAAATAACAAAATCCCCACAGGCACCGTGCCGGGAGGGGCCGCTGGCTTCCAGGGTGCAGCCAGGAGCTGGCCGGACTGGGCTCCATACATGCCGTGTGCACTGGATGGTTCTGTAGAGGCAGAAGAAGCCAGCGGGGAGCGATTCCAGGGCAGGGGTGGCCCAGGGCTGAGACAGTCCCCAGGGAGGCAGAGAGCCCCGTCCAGGACCAGGACGGCATCCCTGGGGGTGTGAGGACTTCACGGGGCGTATGCCGTGGACACCCTGAAGTTGGGATGCAAGCGTCTGTGTGCCCTTCCACAATGTGGCAGGTCGTGCACCCATTTAATTTAAAACAGAGATGTCCACGCCCTCAGCCCCGGCGATGCTGATCCACTGGGGCGGAAGGGGTGAGGCAGCCATATTTAGCCACAGTGCCTTTTCCTTCTGACCTCCTTTCAGCAGCTCCAGGATGCCAGTTTTGCAGGGAATAAAAACGGAACTCAGAAATTTGCTGACACCATGACATGACGGGTTCTACAGGACGAGGGTCCAGGAGCGCACTCCCACTGGTGTTTCAACACCATTGTAACAGTTTGCTTATTCCCAATCATATTCAAATATCAGTGCTGTGCAATAGTTATGGTCATGCTTATGTTTTACTTCCAAAATGTGTAGTCATTCATGTCACCATTACTGTGTATCAATATTTATCTGTCACACGAATTTCCAAACCCTTTGAAGATCTGTGAGCAAGTGTCCCCTGGGCTGTAGGAGGGTTGGGTGTTTGCTGAAATTCGCAGAGCTCTGGGGAATGAGACAGACTCCAAGGACTCGCAAGTGAGGACAATCCCTCCCCTCTGGCCTGAGGTAAAGGAGGATGGTTAGTGAAGGAGCCACTGGAATGCAGGCGCACTCTGCTCTTTGAGGGGGGCGCCCCCCATTGCTCCTTGGGTTTGCACAGGCAGGTGCACACAGAGGGGCTGGGGTCCCTGGGAAACTCCCGGAGCAGGAGGTCTCTGAACTGTGAAATGGAGGAGCCTGGCCTCTCTTCCGTGGCTGTCACTTCAGCCCCCACCAATGTGTCTCTCTGCCTGCCGTCTGCTCCCACAGAGTGGGGCCCCTTAACCACCCTCTAAATGCAACCCTGACCAGTCTCTCCTGGGTGCTCCAACTCCAGAAGCTCTGTGTCCTTGAACCCCAGTCTGGCAGAGCTGGGCCCGACCCAGACTCCTCTGCCCCCACTGTTTTCTTCTCCTTTGGCTACTGCACCACTCCTACCACCTCCCACATTCTGCTGTCCAGACACCTGGCACTCACTGTTTCTCCTCCCAGGCTTGGCAGTCGTCCACACCTCCTTCTCATCCCTGGGGTCAAGGCTTTAACCTCAGGGTCCTGAACTCTTGGAAGTCAACTTGAATTGCCTTCAGAGAGGTTACTTGTTATGGAATGTGAGCATTTCTGCCCCCATCAGTACCTCCCAGGGGCCCCTCTGTGAGGCCAGAACCTCCTCTGGTTTCTCCTTCCAGATCTCTGTGCTCGCCTCCCAGGGAGCATCTCCTCAGTGCCAGGAGGGTCCTGGGGCTGTCACCACAGTGTCACCACTTGGGTGGCTCAGACAGCCAAGATCTGCTGTCAGCAGCTCCGAGGCTACAGGTGAGCGCCCAGGGTGAGGGCAGAGTTAGCTCCTTGTGAGGGCAGCTCAGGAAGACCCAGGCCACGATCCTGGGCTTGGCGGCCGCCTGGGTCTCCTTCCTCCAGCCTCATCGTGAGCTCGTGACTCTGTGTGGCTGTGCCCACGTGTCCGCTTCCCAGAAGGGCAGCGGGCCTCCTGGGGCAGGACCACCCCAATGACTGGTTTTAACTTAATCATCTCTATAACAACCCCATGTTCAAATAACGTCACATTCTGATGTATGGGGGGGTGAGGAATTTGGGGGCATGATTCAGCCCAGACCACCGCCATCCCATGAGATCTCCCAGAGGGGCTCCCTTGCCAGAATGGCTGCCTCCCACTGTCCTCCCTCAGCCCCCTCTGTGAGGCAGCAGGTGCAAGCCATGCTCACACACTCACACACTCACACACAACAGAGGTCCTGTGCCTGTCACACTTCTGCGCTGGCTGAGGGGCACACCTGGGATTCAGGACACCTGGGTTCTAGCCCCCTCCCTGGCCACCGCTTCTCTTCTCCAGTCCGGGGCTTCCCACCTGCTGGCTGACAATGAGAATAGAGTGATTCTCAAGGACTCATCGTGTTCCAGAATTATAGAAGTCGCAGATACTTTTCCTTAATCCATCTACCTCCCTCCTAAAACAGTGATTCTGCAGCCTATGTGTACCAATAAACCCAGTGAACATAATGATGGTGTTGCAAGTGATTTGGAAGAAAGAAATGATAGGATAAATTACAAGAATAGATTTCTGGAATATCTATAAATCAGTGATGTTAATAAAAATGGAATAACACACCCAAAATATGCCTACAAGAGATTAATCCTAGAGTGGAAGGCTTTAAGATTTTTCTACGTAATGTCATTTTTCTCATAGAATTTCTTTTTCTTGCTTGCTCTGAGTACTCCATTTCGAAATTTCCATATACAATTCTAACAGATTGTGTCCCCGTGTTGGGTTTAAAAATCATTTGTAGACATTGGGCAATTAAAGAAAATAATGTCTAATTTATCTCCTCTCAATAATATGGATTTTTTAATGGGAATGCAGGGAGACCTTCGGTCAGCCTGGACACGGTGCGTGTGCGAGCTTCTGGTAGGCTCTACTGAAGAAATGACGGCAAATCTCAATTTCTGACATCATTTAATGCTTTCTGTGTAGTAATTGGAAACAAGGGTCATACAATAATAATTGAGCAGGCTGCTTTCAGAATATTATTGAGTCCATTAATCACTTCTAGTTTAATGAGCGGGAATAATGATTTATATCTGAAAGTGACTAAGTTTACTGTCAATTTGTGATAACAAATCAACATCCAAAAAAGCAGAATTAAACACAATAAACAGAAAACAACAACAATCAAGAGATTCAGGCACTTGGGGTTGATGGGCTTTCCAACAGTCACGGGGGCGGGGGGGGGGGGGGTTTGCACCAGCGGTGAGCCCAGACCCTGGGATGAGGGCCCCACACCCTGCCACTGCCTGGCCCGAGTCTGCTCTAAGAGGAGGTAATGGGGGGGCTGTTATTTTGGGGTGAAAAGCTTCTGTTCTGAGGCAAAAGTCCATTTTCCCACAACAGCAGCCTTGTAGCAACTCAGCTGAGGCTGAAGGTGTTTTCCCTAGAATCTTGCTGTCATTATTGGGCAGAAAATGTCCTGCAGGTCTGGGGACCCAGGACTCATGTAGGAGATGGATCGTTTTAAAGGTAAGACCCCCAAGCAGACTCCCCATGTGGTGACTTGCTGAGGGTCTGCCTCAGGACTGCCTTAGGAGAAAACCTGAGCGCCAACTTTTGTTCCCTAAAATGCAAAGGAGCTGTTTGATGGGTGCGGCCTCACGACAGAGCCCGGCCACCCTGGTGCTTTCAGTAGACCAGGTGCCTCTCTGTTCCTCATCAGCATCCTTTCTAAATTTAGTGGTTCATCAATCTGAGATTGAAAGAGGAATTAATAATACTTTCAAGACTGCAAATTGATCAAAATCATGAAGCTGCTTCCACCAAGGGAAAGTTCTGAACTCAAAAGGGTCTTGCTAATCAGAAAATAAAATAAAATAAAATAAAATAAAATAAAATAAAATAAAATAAAATAAAATAAAATAAAATAAAAACAGGAAGCGTTATGTTTTACAGCCAACTGTAGCTTCTCTGAAGAATGATAGAAAGATTAAATGGAGAGCAGTGGCCTCATGTTAAACTGATCACTTCCAGAAAACACGAACTCTGCACTCATTTTAGAGCTGGTCTTTGAAGAGAGACTGAGTCAAAGGGAAAGCAGGAATTTCAGCGGGAAAACTTCTCCCTGCCTCATTCCAACATCATAGGTGCATCCCCAGCTTTCGTTTCTGAAAAGCCTGTGCTCTGCGTGGAACTCCTCTTGCTTGGGGCTTTCCCGGACTTTCAGGAAATATCAGTGAATGGGGCCAGGTAGCAGTGCCTGCCTCCTTTTTAAAAATGTCAACAATGGGGCCCCTTTAAAGGACAAAGTCACATTTGATTCTGTTTAGGGGGTTAATTGAGCAGGAAGAGGTCACCAGAGGCTGGGAATCCAGAGCTGCAGGTGCAGCTGTGAGTTACGCTGGAGAAAACCCAGACAGAGGAAGCCAGCAGGACCTCTGCCCAAAATTGCCTGCCTCCATCCAGGGTCTGCTGTTGAGCAGACATCACATCCCTTTCTTCTTTCTTCTTTCATTTCTTTTATCTCCTTAGAAAGTCCTGTGACTGAGCTAAATTTAGCCTGTGTATGAACATTCTGATAATGAATAGCACATACATTTTTTGGAAAAATTTTCCCATATGTATTTTTTTCTTTCCATCTGTTTCATTATGAACTAAGTAAACAATCGCAGGGGAATTAGAACAGACCTACTTGTGTGTCACTGTCCCAGCGCACGAGAATTTATTAGCCACCTGCTGAATTAATGCTATTTGGGCAGCTTAAATATTTGAATTTGAATAGAAGCCAAAAAATTAGAATATACTATTCTGTGTAATATACTCAAAATCATGAACATCTCAACTAGGAGATTATGCACACCTTTTGATGATGGTTCTCTTAAACTGATACGTAAAACGTTTTTGACCTTATCTGGAGCCAGAGCACCTGAGGCCAAATCCCCCTCTGCTCCTCAAGAGTGGGTCACACCATTTTCTCACCTGTAAAATGGGAAGCGGAAGAGTCTGTGACTCAGAATCCTGGTGACAGTTGGGTAAGTGAGATGCGAAGCCCTAAGAGCAGAGACTGACATCCTGAGCTCCTCTCAGTGCTGCCATCACTCTTGTCTTACTGTTGTGGGCACCCTACCCAACGCCTCCTTCAGGAAGCTCTTGACCTTGCCATGGGGCGCAGACCCTGCTGAGTCCTCCGCAATGGTCTGCAAGCGCTGGCTGTCTTCCAAGGATGAAGACACGAGGAAGAAGGGGTCCTGCCCTGAATGAGCTCAGGAACGCAAAGGCGCTCAGGAGATGTGGGCCCTCACTGCCCAGGACCGGACAGAGGGGCGTCAGAGACCGTGTGGTGGGCTCTCCCCGTCAGGGGCCAGTCTGGGAGGGAGGAAGGCCACTGGAGACAGAGCCTCAACTACAAGATCTCACTCCCACGCCACGCTTGAGGCAGGTACCTGGCGGAGGGCACCCATGGGCTTGTGGCAAGCATAGGCTGGCGTGGCTGTGAGCCCAGGGGAGCTCGGCTGCATCCACACATAGAAGGTCTCAACCCCAGAGCACTTTTGTCCAGAAACAGCTCAACAAACATGAGAGAGGGTGGCTCCGGAGGGTTGTAAAGTCCAGACTAGCGACAGTCTGAGAATGCTGTGGTCATGAAGGTGACAAGCCCTGTGAGGACAGCAGGGTGTCCCAGGAAAGCATCTGGTGGGAGAGGAGAACACTCCAAGAAAGATGGACCTGGGGACCGTGAGAAGAGGAGCTGGTACACTCTCCAGGGCACTGGCCAGTATGGACGCTACACGGTGTTGGTTGTGAGGCGCTGTTCCCAGGGCAAAGTGGACTGGTGGGGGTCAGTGTGGGCTCAAGGAGACTTATGTGACCTCACTCTTGGGCAGTGGATAAGCAGGGCCTGGCGCTGATTGTACATGGCCATGCCTGCTGCCAGGAGCTTCTGGTATGAACCTGGACTCTGTGAAGTTGCTTCCTCATGTTTCTCTTCCTCCGACTGGAATGTCTTCACTCCCCACTTCTGATTAGATGAACTCTCATTCTCCTTCATGGTGTGTCCTAAAATGTGTTACCCCTACAAAATCTTCCTATCCATTCTAGCACACAATGGAGCAATGGACCAATCTAACCCAACGTGTTCTGCTAACTCTTAGGTTTTCCTTAATAGTTCTCATGTGGAGACCTTCCCAAATGTTTGGCATTGGTAATCCCAGAAAGCCTCACTATAAGGTCGTGAAGAACACAAGATCCAAATGGTTCAATGCAACATGCTCCCTGGGGGTAATGAAGCCTCAGGCAACTCTTTACTTTCTCAAGTTCTCTGATGACAATTTTAACAAAAAGTTTCCTGGTGTTAAACCTCATGGTTCATGTAACTACATTCTGGAAACAATTTTCTATTATCTTTAGGGTTGGCACAAAGCCGTACAAAATGATTTGGTCCAATAGCCAGGCTTAAGTCTCTTTAGGGATCAAACTTCAGGCACCCACTCTAAGGATACAAGATACAGAATTCTCATTCCCTGTTCATTTCCATTCCCGTGCCTTCAATAACATTATTTCATTAATGGATACTTGACAGATACATTCTAGGCACTGTTCTGTTCCATGACTGTTTGTGAATCTTCCAGAGTGTTGAACGACCTACATTACGTTGGATGAGTAAAGAGAGAGGAGCTAGAATCTAAGTGGGGGAAGGGAGTTCTGAACAGAAGGAAAAGAGCAAGGGAAGCACATTTAGGTCCTACCTAAAGGAAGGACCAAATGCGAGTAGCTTTGGAATGGCAAGTCCATGTGACAAGGTTACATTAATTATGCTGATAAACATGACCCTCATTTCACCAAAGGAGAAGACATTTCTGACATTTAGTATTTAAAGTGGAAAAATATCTGGTGTCAATGGGTGACATACACACATCATAGGAGTGTGGTCTTTCTGGCTATAATGTTATGTTGGCCAACAGCCCTTTGTGTGCAAGTCTCCTATTAGATAAGCCACAGTCTTTATCCAGCTTCAAGGAGCAAATCGCTGGGATGCCAGGCAGCTCCTGCTTCGTATGGGAGCATGTATGAGGCATTAATTACAACTCTGGATTGAGAAGCTGAGTGCACATTTTAAGAGAGGCTTTGAGTTATTTGCTACCTTTCTCTGTGAACAGATTTTATGAGAAATTTGAAACTCACCAGCAGCGCTGGCACGTCGCCCGATTCCAGATCTTGAGTGTTTTGTTCAGAACGTTGAACTGGATGGAAGGCAAATATTATTCCTGTGTGTGAGCCCCTCCTGACCTCCCAAGAAATGTCATAGCAAAGATGATGGCGACAGATTACTACCTACTGTGCACTTCAAAATCTCTGGTTAGAATCTGTCTACCTCGTGTTTGTTTTCCTTTTTCTCTGCAATTTGTGTTCCATGCTGAAGCCAGTCCACGTTCGTGCATATAAATTATCCCAGCCTTGACTGTATATTTGCCAGAGGCACAACTCCAATCAACAAGGATTTATGAGGCACGAGGTAGGCACAGGGCAGCACGGGCCAGGCCCAGGGGCCAGGGAGACCCAGGTTGTTCTGTAGTTTGGTCCTATATGGAAGCAAAGAAATGAGGCTGGGAGAATAATCCCATCAACTGACCTGGTTAGAACAGAAATGTTTCTCTTACTGGAAAGTGGAACCAACTACCTTCAGTGAGAATTTATTTTGAATTCGTAAGAATAAACTTTTTACTAAACATACAGGGCTTGGAGACTATTGATGAGGCACCCTCTGGGGGTGGAGGGGAAGCAGAGACCTTTCATGGACTCCCAAGCTCCCAGAGTCCAGTTGGAAAATATGTCCAGCAGGAAGTACAAACACAAAACAATTTTCCCTCAGGAAGGGAAATGACAGAAACACTGCTCTGTCCACGCTTCGTAGCTGAGAAGGGGCCATTTTCCTGCTTTGTGGATGCCTATGGTAGCACACACACTAGAAGACACAGGAGCTGGGGCGCCTGGGGGGCTCAGTCAGTTAAGTGTCCGACTTCAGCTCAGGTCATGATCTCCTGGTCTGTGAGTTTGAGCCCCGCGTCGGGCTCTGTGCTGACAGCTCGGAGCCTGGTGCTGCTTTGGATTCTGTGTCTCCCTCTCTCTCTGCCCCTCCCCTGCACATGCACTCTCTCTCTTTCTCTCAAAAATAGATAAACATTAAAAAAATAATAAAACACAGGCGGGTTTTATGCATCATGTTCACTTTATTTAAAGGAATTTTATAATTTCTTCCTTTGACAGTCACTGGGGAGGCCTTCCTTGTGGCTTTGCTGTGAAGCACTCCGAGTTGATGAGATTTCTCTTATCACGGGGATTCCTAACGGGGCATCCCAGACCGAGGACCGAGTGAAGAAAGGGTTTCCTAATTAGCAGTGGCCTGCTGCTACTGTGAACGGAAACCATATTGAAATGTCTGTGGATTTTTAGCATATGTTGCATTGCATATTTAAATATTTAAAACCATGTTCCAAATTAAAGAAAACATGAGTTTCCAAAGTAAAACAAGAGTGGGACTTACAAACAAAAACTTTCATGACAGACGCTTAAGTTCCCATTGAATTTATTTTCCATTCTGAGATTTTAATTATTAAATAATCTATGAACGGATTTTGTAACTTCCTGGTTGAAAGATTGAAAATGTCACTTCCCACTGTTTTTACAACTTTTCTGACCACAAGACGCCGATGTTCAGTTTGGCACAAGAAAGCTATAAAGACCGTGAGAAGCATCTCATTTCCTACGTCTTTGAACTTGGCCTTCCCATTCAAAGTCTAAGGCAGTGTGAGTCAGAGTCAGTGCCTGGTTCCACAGCTTCCCTCACCTCCTGGTTCTCCACCTTCACTTGTCCTTGCCAAGTGACCCCTCCAGCAGGCAGTCAGGTCTGCCTTCGTCCTTCTTGACCTGTGTAGAGTCCTTAGGGATCTGCACCTGAATCGACTCTTCACACAGCTCTGCTCGGTCATCCATCCCCATGTGCAGAGGTTTTCCTGGTACAGAACGGTCTTCCGGAGACACTTTGGGATGAGGACTCTTGGACTGTATCATCTCTGCTTCTTGACATGGTGGAAGTTTGCTGCACTCCCACAGAGCCTTAGATTTCTCAAAGACACCA
>NC_043705.1:145180107-145216193 GCF_006229205.1 Suricata suricatta
TCATTGGCTCAACTGAACAGATTAACAATGGTACATGATTTTTCAAACGATGTAATAATATATTTTGGATAAAGTCGACAAGCTACTATACTAATATTAGAAAAAGGGTGAAAAGTTGCCAAAGGAAAATCTAAGACATTGATAAAAATATTGTCAACTTAAATTATGGTTGAAAATATTAATATATGCCCATAATTTTATTTGTACTTTTTACTACTTTCTGTACACTGAAAGTTTTAGAACCTATGAAGCCCACAGTCACAGCCATACTGTGCATCTACATCTTGGTTTCTAAAACCAGCCTGGTAAACAAAACTGTGGCTCCCTGAATAAATGGATAATTTTAGGTGTGAGGCAGGAAGCTTATAAAACAAGCGGGGATAGTTTGTTGTTCCAGAAAGTCCAATGCCAGCACATCATCTACTGAAGCAAGACGAAGGGGAGGACCAATGGACAAATGAGAATGATTTTGGAATCAAGGTGTCTAATAAATGAAAATAAATATTTAAAAATCTGTGGAACCATAGTATACGAGGAAAGTAAAAGAAGAGAGGAAGGGAGCTCACTTGTCCACCGTGGGGTTTACCTTTACACTCAAACCTGCTGTGAAAATTGATAATCAAAGGTAAGGCACTAACCATGGATCTTGACACATTTATTTTCTATACCCGAGTTGAGGCAGGAAAACTCTTTGTGAAAGAGTGCTATCTACAAACAAAAAAAGAACAAGGGTATTAAAAAATCACTACACTGTAAGCCCCCCGAAAAGCAAATTGCTGTAGACCAAGCTGGCCAATGGTTACCAAAACCATTACTAGTGAATGGAGAGTAAAAAAATATGCACGTGCGATGGAGAGGTCAGTCCGTTACAACCTTGAAGAGGGGGCTCGCCGGCCCTGACGGCTGTCCAGTACCATGAGCCCAGTGTGGTGCAACATGAAGGGCCCGGCTGGCAGGTCGCTTCCAGCTTATTGTGGAGAACACAGGGGACAGAGTCACAAGCTAAACGGCACCTTGTGGAAACACACAAGACAAGACACAGGCGTTCCACAGCTGGTTTGTGACATTGCAAGGTCAGTGTCGGCGGAGGAAATAGGTATAGACCAAGTGAGATTAAAGGCATAAGGAGGCAGGCATCTTGGTTGCATTTTTGTTGGGAAAACATCCTGTCAGAAGATTGAGTATGGGCTAGAGAGATCTGGCCTTGTCTGCAAGCAGATTATCAGGAGTTCTTGTTAATTGACTCAAGGGTAATAATCAAGCCTGTAATAAAGGCAATAGTTTATTTTAAAAAAAGTAATAATTATGATAGGGCATGTTTTACTCTGGCATGTTTATATGTCAAGACATGGTTAGCATTTTGCCATATTTGCTTTAATAATTAAACACAGTGAATGGTGGCTCAAAGTGGTGGAGTATCCTTTTCAGTATATTTGACTCTTTTAATTCAGTCTTAAAATGTTTCAGATCACTTAGCCTATTCATCATTCTGGGAGAGAGTAGAGAATCTGAAACCCCACCCCCATGCCCCCTATTCCTCAACAGCTGGATTGAGTGGGGATCACCCTCACACTCCTCATAAGGCAGACGTCCACGTGAGCTGCACCTGCAGCATTTCCGAGCTGGTTGCCACTCTTGATTTCCCTACCCATGTTTCTGGTGTCAAGTTCAAGTTGGTAACTGTTGCATGTGATCCCATAGGCACTCGAGGTCAGCCCAGAAAGTAAAGCAATACTCTGAAGGGGTCTCTGCAGTCACATGGGATTGGCTCACCCTGGGCATGCGATGGGTAAGAGAGCAGAGTATCAGTCTGAGGACCGTTGGGCAGGAGGCTCCTTGTAAAGGCTGCCCTGTGTACACATCACAGTGAACAGCACTGAGAAAGTTCCATTCTCTCAGGGTGTGCCAGACAGGCCTTCTGAGGACATCCTTAGAGACAGTGATTTGTGTGTTTGGTAAGTTGGCTTGAGAAATGAACTTGGACTGGGGGTTCAACATGCAGGCTTGGCTACTCATGGAGTTCAGGTTTACGTGAACAGGAAAAGACATTTTGCAGAATGAGAGTGGTATGGGGGTACAGGATTATGGAGGGAAAATTAGGACAAGTCTGCTTGAATCCCATTCAGAAGAAGGTCAACCACGATGAATCCCACTGAAGTCCCAGCATGGCCTATGAGCTCGCAGACCTCCGTGTCCCTTCCCATCACTGCTCTGGGAGTGTGAGTGCTCTTCCCTCTCTCAACCCTCATAAAGTCACCAGTAAATTCTTAATTACTCTCCCAGCCTTTTAAATGTGGGGATTCTTGGGGGGAACCCATGGAAGAGAGTGTGAGCTTAGAGGACAGCTGCTGGCCAGAATGCTCGTCTTGTAGCCCACACTTCCTGGTAGCCCGGGTGAGAGGCGGGGCCACATGAGGGATGGAGCTGAGCTCTGGCGGGGCGTGGGGGGGCTCTTAGAGAAAGTTCGATGAATAAGCAGAGCATTCTCCTTCCTTAGGTGGAAGGTTATGAGACACGGGTGAGGCAGGAGCGAGGAACAGGGAAGCAGGTGTGAGCCACAGGGTCCCCACCTGTCCTGAAGCTCCCAGGGTGACCCGGAGCCACACAAGCTGCTCTGCACTCAGTCGATCATCCTGCAATTCGGGGAGCAGGCAAGAAAATGAGGGGGGCGGGGCTGAAGGAAAAGGAGGAAAGTAAGGAAAAAAAAGAAAAAAACCGACAAGAAGAGAAACCCTTGTGTTTTCAAGGAGCCCGAGCCTCTCATGCCTGATCTCAAACTTAACATTAGCCACAAGAAAAAAAGGAAAGTGGATTAAAAATATAGGTCAAGTTCTAAAAAATCACTTTCATGTTGGTGAAATGATGATTTTCTTTTAGGTGACAGAGATGTTACACAGGAAAAAAGCACCGTCTAAACCTAAAATTGCCTTGAGAAAACCTTAGGAAAGCAACCAGTGTCTTTACCAATATCTTGAATCTGGTCTTCCTTATTAGAAACAGAGAGCTGTAACTTTTCTGTTCAAGATTTACAGCAAACACAAGATAAAGATTTCCACAATGTTTTCTGTTGTCCATGTGAAAAAAATAATTATGGGCTTAATAATGAGTCATTAATAAAAGAGTCCCTTGAAAATGTCACTGGCAGGCAGTTACAATGAAATAAAACAGTAGCCCATATAAAGAACAACGGCCACAAATTCCGCGTAAGTCAGTTTTGTCCTTGCTTCTCTTTTTGTGTGAGATCTCCCCTCTCCGTGGCCTTCCTTGTGCCCCAATAATCATTGGTGGGAAAGTGAGGGGTGCCCTGACACTAAAACAAATACCTGAAACAGCCCTTTCTCCTGCTCCATTAGGTTGTCTCTAGGAAGAGTCTTGGGACCAAGTTCCAAAACCTGCTCTGACTGTTTCAGATTGGTTTGTACATTTCTGGTTTTAACCAACGGTGTCAGAATTCAGGGAGAGCTGCCAAGTCCTTACCTGGAGCACATCTTCCCCCAGCAGGCTGAGTCCCCCCATCCCGCCTGCGGGCGAAGGGCCGGGAGGAAGACAGGGATGATGTGGGAAGTGTGTCTCCTTGCAAGTGTGTTGAGCATGCACGTGTGTCCTAGCGTGTTGGGCTGGAAACCCGATAAGTCTCAGTGAGGGAGCTGGAGCCAACGAGATGGACCATTTCCATACAACAGTTTCTCTTTTTGATAAAGCTCTGATTTCATTTCTGCATCTTGACTCGGCCTTCCTAAACGTGATAGAGCACTGACTGTGCTCCATCCAATTAGCCCAACCTTTCCTTGGTCATAAAACTTTATGTGAACTACTGCTTACAGGCTTTGCGGTCCAAGGAAACAATGATAGGCTTATGACTCTCGAAGATTTTTTTTGCAAATTGCTAATAAGAACGCACGCTCTCTCTCTCCCTCTCTCTCTCTCTTTCCCCACAAGACCTTCAGCTGATGGAAAAGTAAAAGAAAAAAACAAGGACTGTAGTCTCACATAGGCAGTCACGATGACAGCTCCATTAATAACATGGATCATTAAAATTTATAAAAAGCTATTCTTAATATAGGATATAAATACATTTCTTGGGCAGAGCTATGAAATTTATAACCTTTTTATTGTCACCAGAGGACCTTCCTACTGCTCTCCCCCCGCACGTCTGCCCTCTATCATAAATCACCGTGTGGTTAATAACCTAGATTACAACCACCAGTTGCATTTACAGAATTAAATATTGACTATGTGAAAATGTTATTACATTTTTACTGATCGGAAGACCACAGAACAGCCCTGCAGGACATGTAGCTGGACAGAGATATCTGTGTAATTTCTGTTGGAAATACAGTTACAGGGCACTCAGGAACAACTGATAGAGTTTGGGGGATGAGGAAAGAAGGGAGAAAGCGCAACCCCTTAATTTTACAGCAGACCGAACGTAGCAGAAGGCGGCCATTATAGTAAAGCCTCACACCTTATTTTTAATTTCGGAAGCTCCAGGCCAAATGCATGATGTAATTGCCAAACTCCAAACACTAGAGTAATGCAGTGAGGATGATAGTATTCACATAGAATAAAGCTTATGAAAACGATTAGTGGAATTCAAACAAAAGTGGATGTATCTCGATTTCCTATTACTTGAAGGGAACTGCGGATCTTGAAATCTCTAAATATTTGAGATATTTTCCATTCACTCCAGAGAGAATCAGAACAAAACTTCTTATCCCGAAAGAGTGAGTTCCTGTCATCACATGTGAGAGTACTTAGCATATTCAGATGTTCCAGAAATGATTTGATACCTCGGGCGGGCGAGTACCCCCAGCCTGGGAGAGTCAGCCTGATTTGGAGACAGACAGTTGGGTTGGGTTAAGTGAAAGAGTTCAGAACACACCCCTCCCCCCACCCACTGCGCTGGAAGATGATAAATTGGGTATCCTTAAGGCAAAGAATGAAAATCCTACGGAGTCATCCAAAAATCCCAGCCTTTCTTTGGCTTCCTTCTCTAATCTGAGAAGGATAATTCACTTATCCACAGTGTACTGGCAAGGCTTAATTACAGCATCTTGGGACTGTAAGTTTCATATAGCATCATTTTTTTCTATTCTTTTTCAATAATTGTCTTTTTATTTCCCTGAAAATACGAAGGCCAAGTATTTATCCTAAGAAGACTCTTTAAATGGTGTCACTGTGAACCACATGCTTTAATAAATACATAAATCTGGACAGTTTAATGAAATCAATTTATGAATTTCTCAGATTTACAATCCTGTAAGGAAGCATTAACACATATTATTAAATTAAAGGAAATCGAAGGCATTCTACTAAGAATTAGACAATACTCACCTCATAAAGTGTAATATTCCAAGTATTTTATAATGAGATACAAAGGAAATTAATGACCCTCACTGTATAACAGGTTGGTTATACAGCAATACTGTTATGCATGTGCATTTGAGTTGTATGTGTTGTGAAATAAAACAAACAGGTAGTCTTACCAATGCTACAGAAATTAAAGTTTTAGTAAAGAGAAAAGAAGTAGAATATGAGATCAAGCGTTAAGTCCTGTGATACACCATTTGAATTGGCAATATCTTTAGGAATTCCTTTTCTTTTACTTGAAGAAGTATCCGTCTTCTGGCTCTCTGGAAAAGTCCTCATATACCAAACGGGCAGTGGTGAGCGGAGACACGGAACAGAACTGTGAGCTGGAAATCCTACCCCAGGACCGTCAACACGGATCCCTGGAAACACTGCTGACTCCAGATGTGGGTCAAGTAATCCCCGAGATGAGGCAGGGGCACGTTTTGTTCGGGAAAACAAGGAATGTTTAACACCGACAGAGTTATATCAGAACGAGACAGGAGCGACAGAAAGGGGGTCCTTTTGTTCAAAGTTGGGATGATGTAGCACCACAGGGTGAGGCTCTACTCACCTCAGTTTTCTGGAAGATTCTCAGAAAGATTTAGGCCTCTGCTATACTTTGAAGATACAGATGGACCAAAAACCAAAATTCAACTTTCACTGCTTCTGATCCCATTATATGGGCATTTTCCTTCTGTGTGTGCTGAACACAGATGGCCCTTCTTCCTGGGGTAGGGGCTACAGGGACACAGAGGCTCCAGGGAATTGAAGGGATGAGGTTCCGTGGAGTTCTACTAGTTTTGTAGTTGCTAAGGAAGCTCCAACTCTGGCTGGCTGGAGAGGGAGAGAGGTGAGAATTCAGGAGCTCTCCAACTGTGAGTCCAGCCTAGCCCTGGTTCCACACAGGTGAAGGTCATTTCCAGCTCTGCCTCCTTGATGGCGGCCCTGCCTCAGCCCCCAGGGGGCCACAGGTTGGCTGTTGGCCCCACCAGTCCTCAGGATCCCAGTGCGAGCTGGTTCGGTCTCCTGGGAAAAGGACACCCAGAATAAAACATGGGCCCCCACAGGACGCCCTCCCGGTGCTCCCAGCTGGGAGCTGTGGCTCCCAGAGGTTGGGGCAGAGCTGTGGGGCAGGGGATGTGCTGTGCATGGCAGACCCCAGTCAACTGGTGGAGAACTGATTGCTTGGGGAAGTGTGAGAACCCCTGGAGACAGCCATTCATTTTCTTCTAGTCTTGTTTTCTCTGGTGGAGAAATAACATATACTATTTTTAAACTACACTGAGAAATTTTGGGATTGTAGGAAACCTCACAATTCCTAAAAACAGTCACCATCACAAAAGCTACAAAATTCAGGGTCTTTTGACAAACCTGGGTTGAAAATGGCCTAGGGCCACAAAGGAGGAAGGGAGAGCCCATGAAGCGCTTTCTCCTGGAGTTATGTTTGCTTCTAACAATCACCACTCCTCAATGGTTTGGATGAACATCGGGTCATTCATAGCCTTTTCTAAACTGGGCTCCTTAAGTTTAAGAGAAACAACTCAAAGGAAAGAAATCTTCAGTAGAGTAAGAATGAGAAAACTGGTGTCTACATCAGGCCTCCCTCTTTCTCATATACATTCATTTTTGTCACTTTAAAGCTAATGAAATGCATCTACTTCCCTTCAGCTCTGTGAGTCATAATAATGAAATAAGCTAACACTACATGCATTATCATAATGTGTCTTAAAAATAAGAATGTCGCAGGCACTAGAATTGACTGAAAGACCATCCACACCTCTGTTCTAGGTTTTATCATCTTGTCTCTATACCAAAGCCATTTAGGAATTTTGGAGAAGAGGGTTAACCCAGACTTTTGTCAGATGGGTTCTATTCAAAGTCCTGACTTTCTGCTTAGGAACTGTGTGAATGTGGACACACCATCCTTGAATTCTTCTGGTTCAGTATACTTATCTGTAGGGGAGGGGAACTGATATGTAGATATAGGGTCGGTGCTCAGTAAATGTTGCTCAGATTCTCTGAGGATAAAATTCCAGGTAAACTTCCCTGGAAGGTGGTGAATGAAGAGTGGGGTATATTGAATATATAGCCAGATTTAGGAGTGGCTGAACGGAACCCCCACGGGGAATTATCTGGGCTGGTTTCAGGAAGCAAATAGTAATCACTCCTCTGGGCTGGTTCCTTTTAATTCTGGATTCAATAAGGAAAGGGAAGAACATTCTTAAGTGAGGAAAACGTGTATGTATGTATACACATGTGTGCCAGTTCATTAAGATTTGTCAAACTCTTCTCAAAACACATTAAAAATTTTTCCTACCTCTCCTTAGTGACCCTGGAGCCCTCCCTTCTTCTGGCTCCAATCTAAAATGTTTGTTCTCTGGACGCATTCCATGTGCCATCCTGGGACTTCTGCTCTGGTCTCTGCTTCCTTCCCACCTCGGGTCTCATTTCCTGAAGGTGGGTTTTCCATCTGGTTGATTCACACACTTGCAGAGAAAGTACCCCAGGTGCCCTTTGTAAGCATGCATCTCAATACATGTGTTGAAATCTCAATACCTGAAAGTGTCTTTAATCTCCCTCCACAATCCATGTCTACGGGAGCTGGAATTCTAGATAAGAAAGGACTTTACTCAGACCCTTGCTTGTGCTCACTCTTAGTCTGCCAGGATCATTCCTGATCATGATTTCCATATCGGGAATACTCTAGAATCTTCTCTTTGTTCTCAGAGTTCGGAAATGCCATAACATTGTGTGTGTCTGGAGGTGTTTTTATTTTGATTATTTATTTATTTATTAGTCATCTTGATACTGGGTGATCAATGGAAACTTCATACGGAATCTGGAATCATTCTGTGATTTCTTTAATTTTTTATTTCTTATCCTCCATTTCTCGGTTTTGTCTTTGATTAGGCAGATAGTGGAGCTCATGGACTGATCCTCCAGCTTTCTCATCCTTTTTGCTCCCATTTTCCATCTCTTAGTCTCTTGTTCTAATATAGGAAAGAGTTTGTCAATTTTGTTTTCTCATGCTCTAAAAAAAATTCCACATACATATGTATAATTCATACATTATACATAAACATACACATATTTGTGGATTATATATAATTCACATATACACATATTTATACATTACATATATTAATTTCCCAGAGTATTTTCTTGATTCCTAAGTGTTTATTTTCCTGGCATCTGGTTCTTGGTCTGTGGGTGCAGGTCTCCCTGGGGGCGTTTTCTCCCCCCTGCCCTGGCCTCGCTCACCTCATGCTCTCTTCATCTCTGTCTGTTCTGGTCTCTGGCTTCCTTCAAATGTCTGGTGCTTCCTGGGTCTCCATTCATACCTGAGAGGCACGTGAAACAGTCTTTACAGGCCCTGGATGGAGGGGAGTCTGTGGCTGGTGGTTCTATTCGGAGGTGCTGGAGGATGGGTGGGGTGGCCTCACAGGAATATCCAGATGTCAACATCCGTGTGTCTTGTCTCCTGTCCTGACTCATTTACTCAGATAGAAATTGTCAGTATCTCTTGGGAAAGGAAGACTGAACAGTGGGGAGGGATGGACAGGAGCCCATGCATCTCCATGGTCTGGTTGCAAACTCCTGCTTAGGGAGCTGTTGGTACAGTTCTGACCTCCTGGTGCCTATGGAACCATCCAGTGCCATCTCAGCCAACGGCCCCAGGGAGCCCCCTCCTCTGTGCTGCCTGGGGGGAGCAGGGTGCTTTCTGATGTACATCCGTAGGCAGGAATCTGGGGGTGCAGATATTCCTTATAAAGATGGGTTCATGTTTAGGGCACCGGGTGGCTCAGTTGGTTAAGCATCTGATTCTTGGGTTTGGCTCAGGTCATGATCTCAGGGCTTGTAAGTTTGATTCCTGTGTCAGGCTCTGAGTTGACAGCATGGCGTCTGCTTAGGATTCTCTCCCTCTCTCTCTGTTCTTCCTTCACTTGCAGTTTGTCTCAAAATAAAACTAAACTGAAAAAAAAAAAAGATGAGTCCACCTTTCAAGACCCTCTGCACTCAACCTTCAGCAGGGCCTGGGCCTCCCCGGCCTGTGAACACCAGGCTTCGAAGCAAAAACAACCATCCTCCAAACAGTGTGTCCTTTAAGCACTTAGGCTCCAGTGCTGTCTGCTGAGCCTGTCTGTCAGCGTGGGTGACCGTTCCTCTCATTCCACATGCTCTTCTAGAACTTGGCCACGAGCATCCCCCCCACCATTACTAGGGGAACTCTAATTCTGTGCCCTTAAATCTGAACTCATGCATTACTTCTAACTGGGAAAATGGTGTGACATCATCTCTAAGCCTCAGTCAAAAAAGAGGATGCAACTTTAGCCCTGTTAGGAAAAAAACAAAGCAAATGGAGCCCTGAGAGGAAGAAGTCTGACGGCCCGAGGCCGCCATGTTGGGAGAGGTCAGTTATAGAGTCAGATTCAGGCCTCCAGGCTTCAAGTCACCCTCAGATTTTGGATCTTCCCAGCTCAGGCTCCAGGAATCCTGGGGCAGAGACACGTCTTCCTGCCTGGATTCCGTCCCCTGTGGGGGGTGGCCAGCCTGTCAGTAGGGACGGGAGTACAGCTCATCCTTGGGTTCCCATTTCTAGTAATGTTTTCACATTGTCTCCATCTTCCAGAATTTATTCTTTTTTTTTTTTGAAAGAGACAGAGAGTGGGAGTGAGGGAGGAGCAGAGGGAGGAGGAGAGAGAGCATCCCAAGCAGGCTCTGTGCAATCATGACTTGAGCCAAAATCAAGAGTTGGACGCTTAGCTGACCGACCCCTCAAGTGACTCATTAGTCCATTCTTTCACGTGGACACACTCCCATTATATTTTGTACTAATTCTGGTTAGTGTACATGTGATGTGTTCAGAATTATTTGTCGAAGGAAAGAAAAAGAAAATGCATGTCTGGCATGGTCTCTGTACTGAAACCCTCAATCTGTATCTGATCTTATATGAAGTCATACAGATGGCATTTACAATTTTTGTGTCTGTGAAAACTTTACTGAGGCTGAATCCCAACCCACCCACCCATTAGCAAAGCCTTTGGGGACCTGCAAATTTATCCAGGCCTCTGGTCTTTATTATCTGATCCAGGATGAGCAAAACACAGAAGACCCCACCCGGACCCCTGTCCTTGTCCCTAGGCCCTCCAGCAGCCTTGGGAAGGAGCGAGTCAGTGCAGGGCCCGCACAGAAGCCTGACGGGCTCCCTCCCCTGCCTGATGAATGAGGCCGATGGTTGACGGACATGGCTGAGACATCCGTATTAATTGCCAAGACTGACAGCAGGGAACGGTGTGGACCCTGTTTGCTGTTCGGTGGTCTGTTTTACCCAGTGCGCACAGACCTGACCTTACACCCAGGTATTAACTTACATGCTGAGAGAATGCGGCCCGTGTTAAATTACGTCAAGGGTTTGATTCAAGTAATACATTACAAAGGATTTACGCCGCCTCCTAAAAAGCATGCCAAAGGAGCGTCTTTAGTGAAAGAGTGAAAACGTAACACGAGATCCCAATATTACATGCGTATGAGAGCAATGGACAGAGATCCACAGAGAAGGCTTCGGACCAGAATGCACACATTTGACAAAGGAATTCCGTAGGGGTAGCATTTTACTTAAACTTGTCTTGATCTACAGAAATAAACTGCATGCGCAACCATCTTACTGAAACGAACGCACAATGTTATCTTCGCGGCGTATTTCTCCTGATTACCCACACTTTACATAAAAGTTCGGGTTACTTTTGCGCTTCTTATTTGCAAGATAAATTTGAACTCATTAGGGAAGAGATCTTCCCAAGTATAAAAGTCATGCGTTGCCTGCACAATTATAGAGCGGGTTCGGGGACTTGAAATTGTTTGTTCCTTGAATTTTTCACTCTGTCTCGATGAAGACAGTTCTGAGAATGGTACTGATGAATCAGTGCACTTCCTAAGATGAGCCCCCGCTTCTTGTCCAAACCCTGAAAGTAGAGTTTTTAAAAATTGGAGCTCAAAGACATCCATTTTCTGTGTTGAAAGAAAAGTAAATTAATCTCTACGAACTTGCCAGGAAAAGTTTTTATGTGGACATTCACTTTACAATGTTTTAGCTAATACTTTGCTTCCCAGAAGCTCTGATACTAAACTACTTGAATATGCCCCAACATATAAAATATGGGGTGATTCACGTGTTTCCAGCTGCAGAGGTGAGGGTCCGTCAAAGAAGGTGGCCAGGCAGTGGGCAGGCCCCGAGCCAGAGACCCTCCCCGAAGGCCCCGGATGCTGACAGCTTCCTGTAAATTAAGAACTTTCCCAGCATGCAGAGGCCGGACTCTCTCTTTTTCTCCTTCCTCTCCAAATCAAGGGAGCCCCCAGATATACCTGCAATCTCTTGAGGACTCAAGGGCAAGGATGAAACCTTCCTAACCTCAGGAAGAAAACCGTCTGCCGGTCTACAAGAGAGAACATAATACGACTTGAAATAAGGTTTTCAAGTCAGCAACTTACATGCAGGCCTAAATCCCCCTGACCACTGTTCAGCCCACGGTGTGGTGCTGGAGGCCCATCACAGCTGAGCACACAGGGGACCGCAGCCCGGGCCCCAGCCGCCCCGCGCCCCCACGATTTCCCCGGAGTCTGCGAAGATGTGCGACCCCACACGGCCACGCCAGAAGCCTGGGGCGAGTGTGGGAAGAGCGGCCACGTCTGGGGACACCGTATCTGACCGTCCTCTCCCACACAGCGCCGCGTGGGGGCGTCTCCTCCGCGGTCGTGCACGCGTGTGTGTGTGTGTGTGTGTGTGTGTGTGTGGGTGTGTGTGTCGTTGGGGAGCTCTGTAGTCTGAGAGATGTCTCAGCGCCTGGAGAGACAGGATGAATAAAGTGCTCTGTCCCCCTCTCTCTCTCTCTCTCTCTGCCGCAGCGGAGTGCAGGGGCCATCTGCCCTCACCAGTGACAGCATGCTGCGTATTCAAATGAGGCCGCTCGGCACAAAGGTGGCTTCAGTGGCCGGTGCAGCCTGTGTTCCCAGCAGGAGCCCCCACTTTGTTTAAGCTGTTAAACTCTTTATTGGGGCCAGGAGAAAGTTGGTGTGTAGAGCACAAAAGGGACACAGTGTCGCCTAATGTATGCGCCTTTCCCGCGGAATCCTAATGGCGCTGCGCTGAGAATTTACACAGACCTTATAGGAATTGACAAGAGACGTTTCTTTCATTCAGAGAACGCACTGACTTCCACTGCCTGTGTGGCTCCAAGCGCTGCGCTTTGAAAGGGCCTTTCATGGCCCAGGAAGAAAACGCTGGAGCAGGAGGGGACATTTCCAAGGCCAGCCGCGTGTGCCTAGCAACTGGGCCACGAGGTTCCCAGTGCCCGCGGCCCGGCCTCCCTGGGCCTCCTTCACGGGCTGGCTTCACAGACAGCCGCGGCGGTGTGTGTGCGGCCCCCATAATGGGGCTGTTGTGGGCTTCCCTCTGCTCCTGTGTCATTGAGGAATGTGTCACCCGCGCAGTTCAAAGTGTGGGCCAGTGAAAAGAGGCACAGTCACTTCATTAATGGTTTGTAAACAGAGCCCCGAGAGCTGCCACCACAGGCGTTGGCTCCAGGCGGGCCAGGCGGGGGTGGGGCGGGGTGGCCCGGCAGCTCTGCCAGCCCCATGGCCGGCTGATGCCAGAGTGCATCCCTGCCCCCTCCCCCACCGCTGGCACCTTCCCATGCCTTCCAAACACCCTCACGCCCAGGAAATAGTGTCTTCCTGCTCTTGAGAACGCTTTTCAAAAGACACATGAGATCAGACGTTTTCTTTTTTAATTTGAGACACAGAGAGAGAGCATGTAGGTGGGAGCAGGGGAGGGGCAGAGAGAGAAGGAGAGAGAAATTCCCAAGCAGGCCCCGTGCTGTCAGTGCAGAGCCTGATGCAGGGCTCAGTCCCATGACCCCAGGATTGAGCTGAACTGAAATCAAGAGTCGGATGCTTAACTGACTGAGCCACCCAGGTGCCCTAGATCAGATTTTTAAAAATTTATTTATTTATTTTGAGAGAGACAGAGAGAGTGAGCAGGTGAGGGGCAGAGAGAAAAAGAGAGAGAATCCTAAGCGGGTTCTACTTGGTCAGTGCACAGCCTAACCCTGGACCTGATCTCACAAACCTCGAGCTGAAATCAAGAGTAGGACATTTAGCCATCTGGCCCCCGGGGCCCCAGATTGGACGGCTTTAGTGCAGAGAGAAACCACCCCTGTAGTCACCGACGCCCGTACAAGGTCACGTTTTCAAAGGCAGAGGGCAGAGTGCAGATAAAGGGGTGTGTAGGGCAGGGACGGTGTCTTCTTGGGCTTTGCGGCAGTGGCGAGCAGGGGCTGGGCGTGCCGCGGGGACACCGGCCACCCCCAGCCCCTCTCTGCTGCCTCCCCCTGGGTCCCCCCAGCTCCCTGCCACTGTTGTAGCCAGCGGCCATGCCTGCTGAGACCTCTGGGTGCGTCCCACATCAAGACAGGGCTTGCCCTGGTTGGGAGAGGGTTCTAGAAGACACAAATCCTAAGCAGGTGTGTTTCTGACTGTGTGGCTGCAGGGTTATTTGTGTTGTGACGTCCTTTAGATGATGTCGCCATCACAGGGCTCCGCTGCTGGCCTGTCCCAAAAGCCTTGCTCCTTTCCTTTCCGCCCCTTGGCGACCCAGAGTTCCTGTGAATCTATCCCCTCCGGGACCAAACCGTGCAGAGAGGGGAGTGGTCGCTTGGTGGTTCCTGGAAACTGAGTGTCTAGAAGGTCCTGGTGAGGCCGGGCACGCCCACCTTTCCTGAGCCCGGGCCTGAAGGGGCAGGTGGCTGGGGAAGCCTCGAGGGGGCGCGGAGAAAGCTGGGAAGGGAGGTGGTGTAGGGGAGGCAGGCCTGGGGGCAGACGAGTGGGGCTCTAAGGGCGTGGGTGCCTTTGTCCCAGGGACATTGCCTCCCTTCACAGAGAGGTCACCGTACTTCCCCAGGGATGGACCAAAGGAAAGTGCCAGGCCAGCCTCTGTCTCCCTCCCTCCGCATCCCCACCCCTGCTCGGGACCTGCCAGAATGTGTGGCCGATTTGTTTGGTCTTGCCCTTGCCCTTGGCTCCTTCTGGCTCCTTCTGGCTCCTTCTGGCTCCTTCTGGAGACTCCTGGATGACCGTGGCACCTGTCACTCCATCTCCCTGTTCAGTGCAGGCTCTGGCAGGAGATGTCTAGGGGGGCCGGGTGTCTAGGCTCCTGGCCTGCTGCCTCTTAGAGCACCTGGTCACCTCCTGGGCCACGCGACAATGGAATAATAGCCCATCTCTTTGAAGACACCAATCTCGTTGCGCCAATCATTTCTCCTGCGCTCTGCTTGACCACAGCATGTCTGTCAAGGCTCATTTCCAAGGCATATTAATTCAGTCATGATTCATCCTTCTGGTGTGTGTGTGTGTGTGTGTGTGTGTGTGTGTGTGTGTGTGCCCGCGTGTGTAGGTGGGTGATTAGACTTCCAATAATGTTGGTGATACACCTACTAGTATTTATTTGGAAGTAACTGTGCATACTGGTGGTTTGAACTTAAGACAGAGACCATCTGAGCACCTTAGAGCTTTAAAATGCACTCCATGTGATTGATGTTCTCTCAGTGACGGTCCTCTAGCACAGTGTCTGGTGACGGAGGGCTCACCATGCACGTGTGATGGTGACCTGATTCACAGTGTGAAATAACACCTGACATTTAAAAAAATTTTTAATGTTTATTTTGAGATAGAGAGAGACAGAGTGCAAACAAGGGAGGGGCAGAGAGAGAGGGAGACACAGAATCTGAATCAGGCTCCAGGGTCTGAGCTGGCAGCACAGAACCCGATGCGGAGCTCGAACCCACTAACTGTGAGATCATGACCTGAGCTAAAGTTGGATGCTTAACTGACTGAGCCCCCGGGCGCCCCAACACCTGACATTTATTAAGCTCTTACCCTGCACCAGACACACTGTTAGTGCCTTCCATCACGAGCTATCTCACGGGGCACCTGGGTGGCTCAGTTGGTTGAGTGTCTGGCTCAGGTCACTGTCTCACAGTTTGTGAGTTCGAGCCCCATGTTGGGCTCTGTGCTGACAGCTCAGAGCCCGGAGTCTGTCTTCGGATTCTGTGTCTCCCTCTCTCTCTGACCCTCTGCTGCTCACACACTCTCTCTCTCAAATATAAACGAAACATTAAAAAAATTAAGAACAATGCCCATATTCTGCTTGGAGGGTACATTGAGCTCTGGGGCCGGGCTCATGGAGAGTCTGCCTGGGGATGCCAGGAGCTCTAAGTCCCCCTTATCTATGGGGCGGGATGTAGGTGGCCGCCGGTCATCTGGCTCCCTGAACATCGCTGTCCCAAACCCCATCTTTTTCCCAAGATCACATCCTTCACAGAGGCAGCAGAGTGCAGTTGGGGTCTGTCCAGCAAGCACCTCCAGACTATGGCAGACTCAGCAGCCCAAGCCGGCCCTCGCCCCACACTGCGAAGGCTGGAGGGAAGCAGGGGGAGGTACAGCCTGGAAACTGACGTCCAGAAGGAGTCACACCCAACCCGATCTCCAGGGGACTTCTCATTGGGTCTTCATTCACTCATGTTTTTATAGGGCGCAGTGCGCTGAGGCAAGCACAACAGACATAAACACTGCTTTGTTGGGTGCCTGGCCTTTGAGGACACACTATTGGAGGACTCCTCTCGAGGTTACAAACCTGGGACGCTCTGGGGCCACGGGGCTCGCAATGAGCTGGAGAGTTTTCTGAGTTGTCCGTGCATCACAGGTGACTTGGCTTCCTTGGCCCGCCTCTCCATCAGCACTTCTGGGGGCCACGGTATGTGCAGGCGGGGCCAGTGCAGAAGAAAGGACAGAGCAAACCCCGATCGCAGGTGTAGACTCAAATGGTCCCTCGGAGCTGTGATCTACTCTTGACTGAATACGAATCCGCCTGCGAATCCCAATACCATGGAAACAGGACGTGACAGGAGCACAGCGCATCCTCTGTGCGCTCTTCCCTCGGCTCACAGGAGCACACGCTCCTCGCTCTGCCCTCCTGCTCTCCCTGCTTCCGTCCTCAGCTCTCTGCACGTGTCCGCAGCCTCGGCCTTCCAGGAAAGTTCACACCCTGCCTCGCCGCTGCCGCCTCCCGGTGAGCGCCGAGGCCCACGTGGTGTTCTCAGAAGGTTGGTAATAGCTTTGGTGTGTTTAAGTTTCCTAGAAACAGACGCGATACTGTATGCTCTAAAGTATGGAGTTTGCTTGCCTGGGTCCTGTGGTTGTTTCACGTAACTACGCTAGACAGGCACTGCCTACACAGGGCTTTGGGACACATCCGGCTTCTAACTTTGTCAGCATGGAGTGTGTGTGCACGCAGGAGAGAGAGAGAGGGCTGGAGGTGAGGGAGAGCTCACGATCTCCTGAGATGCTTGCCTTTCTACAGGCTTCCAGCGTCAGAACAGCAGCTGGGGAGAGAGAAGAGAGAGTCTTCGGGCAAATGGAATAGCATTTGTCTTTGGAGAAATAGACGCGGATGCCTATGAGAAATGCATACCGTATACTCTGAAACTTTTCCCTGTGTTCCATTAGGTCCTGAGCCACCTTGGGACTCCGTCTACACCTACAAACCTACACAGCCTGGGACCAGCGCGGGCTGGCCAGGTGCCAAGAAAAACGATGAAATGCATTTTCTGCTCAAATTTTATAAGCGTCTGGGTTCTTAAACCCTATAATTTGCAGGGGTGGGGTGGGAGGGAGTCCAGTTGCCACTCTCTCTACCTCTGCCTGGGGTAATAGGTGGCCATGAGGAAGGGGAGGACGCGGAGGGGAGATTCTCGGAGGCAGGGCTCAGGGGCAGGAGAGACTGGAAGCTTAGCCATCGCCGTGCGCACCAGGTCAGATGTCGCCTCGCCAAGAAGCTGACATTTGATATGAGACTATGTCACAGAATACAAGGAACAGGCTAATTGTGTGGCTACGTTTGTGATCTAGGCTCTTCTCTGCTCTTGTCAGCAGAATGGCCTCTCCCTGCCTTAGTCTTGCGTCTCTGGAAGGGGAGGCGTTCTGGCCATAAAAGCAGTGGGTCTGGGCGTAGAGAGCTGTCATCACAGTCTGCCTGCTCCTCCGCAAAGTGCCGTGGCCGGGGGACGGCAGGAATCGGTCTGCTCCCATGCCTGTCCTGGGGGTTGCCTTCTGTCTGCCCCGTGGCTGAAGGAGTGTGTCCGTCCTGATGCTGTGCTCCCTTTGCCCCCAGCGGAGGACAGGCAACATGAGCCAGCCTCGCACGTAACAATTCCTTGTGACCCTGGCAAGGACGCAAGGGGACGCAGTAGGTCCCTTTGAGGCCGTGGCCGGCATTGGCAGAGGGCCGCTCAAAGAAAGAGCTTCCCTCACCCCCAGGGCTGATGGGCGGTGGTTATTCCTTTCTGGCTACGCAGAGCAAGACCATCTGCGGTGAAAACGATGAGACCAACGTGCGTAGGTGAGAAACGGGGGCGAGGAACCCAAAGAGGAGGAGTCGAGCTTAGCCAGGCACCGCGTGCGACCTGGGGCCTGTCCTGAACCAGTTTCCGTCCCTGTGCGCATGCGTGTGTGTCTCCCGTCTGTGCTCACGTCCACAGGTGCACCTGCGTGCTCGTCTGCATTTACAAGGCTGGACGGCTTGTAGCGCCCACTCCATGCCTCCGACCGTGAGTCACTGCCTCTGTCATTTTTGGAGAGCACGGACTAGAGCACCTCAAGGGCTTGGTTCCAAGTCTATAATATTATAAAATACACATTTACAGGGGAAAATGGGAAAAGAGAAAATGAAATTTTAAAAAAGAAACTAAATGCTTTTAATTACCTACCTGAATGCAATAATGGGCTAAGAAAGCATGAAATTAAAGCCAAAGTTCACTAACAGGTACCCCATTGGCATTTGCACTCATCAAATGCCTCCTCCCCTAGTAGGAGACTCACATGCACAACACTGTATTCCCATGTTACTTTTGTCCAGGACCATAGTGTGTCTCGTGTTATAGCTGTTCACGCACGAGTCTAATTTTGCTTCTTGGTCATTTTCCTGGAGATCGGGCATAGCCTTGGCATCGTGGGGCATCTAGTCTTGAGCCCTTAGCTTGCTCTAGGGACTTGGCAGTGGTGAGGCTCCTCCCGCCTCACCCCTGCATCAATCCCACTTGCAGGACTGATCTCCGCTGGGATAGGATTGGAGGAGAAGGCATCTGCTCGCTGCTTCCCCAAGGACCTATGTACTATGAGGGCGTTTTCTCCTAAATTATTCTTTCTCTCAAAGCAGCTCGTGAATCGTTTTAACTGAGTGTGCCATTTCCTTTGCGTTTCCACATGTGCCGCCTCGGACACTGGGGGTTTATATTAAAACGCTCCTCAATATTGAAGGTCCTGGCCGTCTGCGCAAGGGTGTGGAAGCTCACCTCAAGCCCAAGCCCTTGACCTTCCGGGAGTCCCTCCTGAAATGTCATCCCAGGAACTATGTCCCAAGTCAGCCCTTCAACGACTTGCAAAGAGAAGCAGTGCCCTTAATTTTAATTCATGTTTTAAGTCAGACCTTATATTCTGCTCAATTATATCTTCAGGACTTATTTGCCAAAAGTATTTGGAGCCCAAGGGTTTACTCTTCTTGGATATAAAGGATTTGATGTCTATAGCCCTTAATAAAGTGGGCAGCAATTATTAATATAGTAATACTTTATTAGTTTAACTGAAACTAGAGATAGAAATGTTTCAAGATTTAGACTTATAACATTAAAGCCAAATTAAAATAAGTCCAAGAAAAAGTCTGTGAACTTAATTTAGCTGAATTCTACTTTTTTAAAGGCGAACCAGTGATTTTGGTTACTCCTGGTGGTTAAAAAGAACAGAACAGTGAATTTCTCGACTTATTAGTCTTTCATTAAGTCAAAATGCCAAAGCCAGCCAAGCTTGTTTGAGTAGAAAGTGAGCATTGTGCCGACGCCACCCGCCTCCCAGAAGCCCGGCCCCATGCTGGGGGCCAACCAGGACCCTCCGCTCCCTGTGGATGGCAGGAGCCTGTGGCCGTGGGCTTTCCCGGGAGGACGTTGTGGCTCGTCCTTCCTTACATGCAGGCAATCAGCAAACCACATAAATTCCAGTGGAAGTGAGGGGCCCGGGGTCCTTGAGGAGCAAAACAGCTCTCGGCCATGGAGTCATTGACCACAGAAAAAGCGTCACTGTGGTGACAGCCCCAGTGACCATGGTTACGGGCAGGAATCCTCTTTATGTGCAATCATTCCCTGCACGTGCGGGTTCTAGGCCGAGACCTGGGAAAACGGTGGCAAGACCTGCCCCCCAAACCCGAGAGATGTAAACCCACCCGGGACTGAGCGCCTCCGTTTTGAAACATCTTCCCAAGAGGCGCATTAGAACTCTCTGAGGGGATCAGGGCCCCGCGGGGTTGTCTGGGGGGTGTTGCGAAATCTGCACCAGGTTCTGAGCCCGGTCAGCACTTCCTTTCGGGATTTTGAGGTCACAGAGGTGGTAGAGGGCCTCACCTGCTCAGGTGTGGGGCGACCCCCACCTGCCGCAGCCTCGGGGGGGGGGGGGGCTGGGGGCGGGGCCACTCACGGCCCCGCCCCCGGCCGGCTCCTCTGTGTTGACTCGGCGTTTTGTCCTCACGAGGATCTAGGGTTGTCCCTCAGGGCGTCGTGTAAGTTGGCATCGCCGTGTAGTGAACATCAGCGGAGCACAGAGTAGGTCTGAGAGACTGAAGCGCGACTGTAACACATAAATGTACTTTAATTTCCAAAAATACCTACAAGTAGAGGCGCCTGGGGGCTTAGACCATTAAGCTTCCAGCTTTCATATCAGCTCAGGTCAAGGCCTCACAGTTGGTGGGATCGAGCCCCATGTCTGACTTCCTGCTGGGCCTGGAGCCTGCCTGGGATTCTCTCTCTGCCCCTCTCTCTCTGCCCCTATCCTGCTCATGTTCTCTGTCTCCCTCAGAATAAATACACATTGAAAAAATATCTGCAAATATGCTTGCCTTGCCAGCAGAGCTGTAAGAAACATGACTTAATTTTTCCCTTTAGAACAAATGTCTGGTGTGCGTGTGCGTGCGTGTGTGTGTTGAGTTTGGGTGTTTTGCGTTTGCTCAGTGAGCCGTGCACCAGAGTCCAAGTGCAGGCGGAGGGAGCCTGGCTCTGACACCCCTCTGGTTTGCAGGAAGGAGAGATGGGCTCCTGTCAGGGCGAAAACCAGACCCGTCCAAACACTGGCGGGGGGGGGGGGGGGGCAGGGGCAGCCCCTGTCCGAGTGGCTGGTCTAGGTCACAAGCCCCATCCCTGAGACAAATGTGCGCAGCTGACGGGAGAATGAGTCTAATAGTGTGGGGGCGGTGCTGGTCAAAAGATGCTCATACCGGAGACGGTGAAGTTTCGTACTTTAGGGAAACCGATGGGCTCCCCGGAAATGCCCCTCGGAGGATGCTCGATTGCAGTCTGGTTCCTGGGCGAGCGCCCAGGACCCCTGAGCCGCAGCATCAGCCCGCAGGCCCCACATGCTTGTCCGTCGCCGGCCTGGAGGAGGACGTGGGGCCGGCAGGACCCATCCAGGCAGCGGTGAGCAGCTCCGATGTCCTCCCGCTGCGCTACCTGGCGGCCTGCAAAGTAAGTCCCGCTCCACTGACGTCGTGTGGCCGCAAGCGGGCAGGGAGGCCGGGGAAGTCGGGGAGCGGGCGGCACCTGCACCCGGATTCTCCCCTGTGCCTCCAGCTGGCCACGTGGCCACGGACCTTTCCACCTGGATTCTCGCCTCTCCTGGAGGGTGTGCACGGCCACACCTCTCACCCACTCCCGCTTCGCAAATCCCGCGAGCCCCAGGAGGGAGGTGCTGCGCAGAGGGGTCCCGCACGCAGGTCCGGTGTCTGGGACCTGTGGTCAAACCTGCCCCCCTGCATCTCCAGGGACCCCCAGCTCCCAGCTCCCTGGTCCCTCGCCGCTCTAGGAGTTTTCCCAACTGGATCCAAGGGACAGGCAGCTGGAGCTGGACCTCAGACCCCCTCCCTGTTGAATGGGTGTCTCCTGCCAGCCCCCTGGCGCTGCTCACTCGGGTCCATGGGAATTCTCCCAGACGGAATCCACACCAAATGGTCGCCTTCTGCAGCTCATGCCTGAGTCTCTGATCTTGCAGGCAGCGGTGTTGCTAGAAAGGTCACGTAGGGACACTTTCCTTCCCAAATAACCAGAAACAACAGCAGCACAGCAGGACTTGGAGGCTCACTGAGGGGCCTCACTCAAGCCACAGCGCTGCCGTGGGGACAGGACTGACGTCACATAGGCCACTTCTGTTTAGAAACCCAAAGTCCTCTCTCATGAAAATTTATGGTAAATTTTCCAGCAGCGTAAACGAGTACCCTTAAAAACCCTTCCAGACAGACTAATAAAATGGAAGCTCAGTCAAAGAAAGAAAGAAAGAAAGAAAGAAAGAAAGAAAGAAAGAAAGAAAAAGAAAGCAAGCTAGCTCTCTGGTCTCCTGAGCAATGATCCACCATTCAACCTGCTGGGATTCTCTGAAGAAGGTAAAGAAAGAAGCTAATAAACCGAGGGTCAGGAACGGGGAAGCTGAAGAGCCTGAGGAACCGGACCCGTGCGCAGGGTGAGAAAAGAGTGTGCAAGACAGAGGGTGCTTGCCCCCACCTGAGTGCGGGGGCAGGTCCCAGGAGACCTCACCAGTGACCGTGCTCAGTATACAAGGGGAAAGAAACTGTTAGCTACGAACACAGGCTTCGTGAGAACGGCAAGGTAGTTTTTGAAATAGAACAACAATCAACCTACGTAGTTCTACCCTAAGTGATTCTTGAAGAATATGTCTTCTTTCCCTCCGCAGTGAAATAAGCATGAGAGCCATAAAATAATGTTACGTTCTGAAATAATCCAGTGAAGAAATGGGTAAAAGACACAAATAGACACTTTTCCAAGGAGGATATCCAGATAACCAACGGACACATAGAAAGATGCTCAACGTCACTCATCATCCGGGAAATAAAAATCAAAACCACGATGAGGTACCACCTCACACCCGTCAGAACGGCTAAAATTAACAGCTCAGGAAACAAGAGATGTTGGCGAGGATGCGGAGAAACGGGAGCCGTTTTGTGCTGCCGGTGGGAACGCAAAGTGGCGTGGCCACTCTGGACAACAGCATGGAGGTTCCTCAAAAAGTTAAAAATAAAACTCCCCTACAGCCCAGCAATCGCACTCCTAGTATTTATCCAAAGGACATAAAGAGGCTGATTCAAAGGGGCACATGCACCCCAATGCTTACAGCAGTGTCATCAACCACAGCCAAGTTATGGGAAGATCCGTGTCCATCGACTGACGCGTGGATAAAGGAGATGTGTGTATATACACGATGGAATATCATGCAGTGATCAAAAGGAATAAAATCCTCTCATTTGCCACAATGTGGATGGAACTGGAGTATATTATGCTAGGCAAAACAAATCAGCGAGACAGAGACAAATATGATTTCACTCATGCGTAGACTTTAAGAAACACAGCAGATGACCATAAGGGAAGGGAAGGAAAAACAAGGTGAAAACAGAGAAGGAGGCAAACCATCAGAGGCTATTAAATACAGAGAAAAAAACTGAGTGTTGCCGGAGGGGTGTTGGGTGGGGGATGGGCTAGCTGGGGGATGGGCATTCAGGAGATGTGGTGGGGTGAGCACCGGGGGTGGTGTGTAAGTGATGAATCGCTGCGTGAACTTCTGAGACCAAAACTACATATATGTCCACTCACTCGAATAAAATAAAAAAGACAATGTTACCGATGAAATGACAAAACCCCATCTCGTGGGGAGATCTAACTACACATATAAAATCTGTTTGTAAACATGCCTAAGAGAGTCCTTGGATACAAAACTTTATGCCTGAGTCCTCACTGGTCACATAGATCCCAGTTTTGCTACAGTTCAGAACACGTTTAGCTGGTGTAGAAATACCACAAAGAACAATGCAGGGAATAGCAACTTGAAAGCCAATGCAAATAGGAATATTTCAGTAGTTGTGGACAGACGAAATAGTCAGGGTGCTCTCAAGATTTTCAAACGGGGTCATTTGCTTTAATTTAACTTCAGGGAAGCAATTCCCCTTTGCAATCTTGCACAGTCTTGAAGCAGTTATTTGCAAACAAGGAGAGGATCTAAAAGGCCAACCACGGAGCTATTGTAACGGATCCTCGGGGCATGAAGACGCTTGCGGTGTCTGCTTTCTTCCAGCTCAGGATCACAGCCCGTCCCTGTGCATCCAGTAGGTGATTTCCGCCTAGTGGTGAGCAGTCAGGAAGTTTGGATACATTTGTGTCTGTACCATGTTTACATTGTGTTTCAAATTGACATTCATGAGATTCCCTGGTATTCAACTTGCTGCCTCACTTTCTTGGGGCCATAGAAACATGCGCCTTAGAGGACGATCTTGGGTGAACAATTGTCAGATAAATACAGGAGCCAGGAGTGTTCTGTGCACCTATGTGGTGTGGGCATTTAATGCCCAAAACATTTGCTTTTTTTTAAGTTTATTTATTTTGAGAAGGCAGAAACAGTGTGAGCAGGGGAGGGAGAGAGAGAATCCCAAGCACTGGCAGTGCAGAGCCTGATGCGGGGCTTGAACCCATGAACCATGAGATGATGACCTGAGCCGAAACCGAGAGGTGGACGCCTACCGGACAGGACCGCCCAGGTGCCCCCAAATCTGAAATTTCTGAAGTGGAGTCGGTAATACCTTCAAACACATTTTGGAGCAGTTGTGATGGATCGTATATAGATGATTATTAAAAAATCCGAATGAAATCAAACCCATAAAACAAAACATTTTGTCTTTATTTCCCATTGGACAAAAGAAGTTTCCGAGACAGTGCGCTGCTCCGAAGTGTCTGTGCGGCTCTTCACCCCCCCCCCCCCGTGGGAGATGTCTGAGCCCACGGGGCCGGGCCGCCGGAGCCCAGGACCCCCTCTGGGGGTGGAGGAGCCCAGGGCCACGGAATCTGCCCTCCACTGATGACCACAGCGCTGATGTCGCCTATTCCACTTTTCTGAATATAAATATCACTTGGTGAAAGTCCACACGTGCTGTGGGGCCATGAAGGTCTCACCAGGTCTATATGCCCTGAGATGTTTCCTGGCCCGGGCTTCCAGGTCAAGCCTGCAACCCGCCCAATTCCACTGAAAAATCCATGAAGGGTCCCCAGCACTGGGCGGAAGGAGCCAGGCCTCCCTTGCCTGTGGCCAGTGCAGCTGCATTGCGGTTGAGCTGAGGCAAGAAGAACGGCTGTGAAGAGCTGTCGGCGTCTGTGGCAGCCTGTGGCCAGGGACGGGATGTCATGGCCACACAGCCTGAAGGGGGGGGTGGTAGGCGGGACACACTTCCCTCCCAGCTCTCGGCCTGTTGATGTTTGTCAAAACAAACAATCAACTCGCAAGCCAATAACCAAGTGACCGCAAGAATGTTAGGCCTCTTCACAGTAGGACCTTTAAAATCCCAAGTGCATTTTAGGATCCACGTCTCAAGAAAATGGCCAAAATAAAAAATGGAATGAAATGAAATGGAATAAAGTCGTGCCAGGCCCTAGGCACTGAGCAAAAGAATAGGCGTGGCTTTGGTCATCGGGCTGGTAAAGTGAGACTTTAATTATGTGTTAGTTTTGCCTCCCGGATGGTAGCTGCACCGGGCAGGGCCCCAAGGTAAAGGTCAACTTAACGTTGTTTCCACTGTCATCGAGTGACTTTAAAAAAGGCACCGTTTACTGAAGCACCATGTCAGGAGTCACTGTGTCCACATAAAACTGCGTGTCGTAAGGGAGGCCAAGCGGCCAGAGACAGAAGGAGCAGCCATCGCCTCGGTCAAACCATGGAACGCAGCGGGCGCAGGGCCTAGTCCTCGTGCGAGGGAAGACTGGCGGTCAGAAGCCTGACAGTCACCCGAGTCACGCTCTTGGCGGAGACACGCCCCGCCTAGATACGTGGTTCACGTAAGGGGGCGGTCGCAAATACAAACCACGGACGCAAACCTGGCATTCGTCAACACGCCCCCCGGTCATGGTCAGACAGTGTAGTCAGAGAACCCGCTCCGTGGGGGGCTGGGATGGACGTCTGCCAGGGGCCAGCGTGATTCAGAACTATCTTAGCGTCTGACGGCAAGTGTCGGCCCCACGCCAGCTGGGATTTTGGTGCCGAAGAATCTGTATTTACACACAGACGCATGTTTGTGGCATCCCGACGGATGCGTCAGGCGACCAGTGGAAGCTGTAAGTACTGGTCCCCGGGGCACCTGGCTGGCTCGGCCTGTGGCCCCGGGGGTCCGGATCCTACTACCGTTCTGCCCCCTATTGGCTGGGAAGGCAGTCCTCTTACTAGAAGGCATTGGAGAAAGGATACGGGAAAATCACCGCTTCTCAAATTGGCTCTTATTTATATGTGACGGCTTTTGTGCACTGTATTTTGCATACCAAACGTGGCGCTCACGATCTGTGGGAAATGCATTCGGCAGTTCACACTTCCACGGGACGTGTGTGTGTGTGTGTAGGTGCGTGTGTGAGGTGCGTCCGTAAGGTCTGTTAAAAACCTATCTTGGATCATATTTGAAAATTCTCAACTGAAGGTTTTTGAGATGGAAGTATATTTATTTGCATGCTGAAGACAACAATAAATAAATCACTTTTTCTGTAGATTTCAACGTTGTGATCAGGAAACAGGAAGAAATATAAGAATTAGTTTACTTGGAGGCAATAGGGAATCTCTTTCCCTTATGGTTGGAAAAGAGAGAGGATAACGGAGCTTCATAACATTCTGTCTTTTTTTTTTTTTTCTATTTCTTTCTCTTTTCTCCTGGATTAGTATGAGGTTGGGGGAGCCAAGGTGAGTCCCAACGAGCCCCTTCTGGGGACCAATGTTGATGTCATTTGGAGTGCAGACTTCCAGATGAACCTTCATGTCTGTTTCTCTATTGCTCTGTCAAAGATTTTTAATAATCTTTAGTTTATTTACTCCTTCTAAGAGAGACAGTGAGTGAATGGGAGAGGAGGCGGGGGTGGTGGGGACAGAGGGAGGTCCGAGAAGGCTCTGCGATGTCAGCACGGATCTCAACAGGCGCTTGATGCCAGGGACCGTGAGATCGTGAGCTGACCCGAGCCGAGATCAGGAGTCAGAGGCCCGGCCGGCTGACCCCCCGGAGCCCCTGCGGAATGGTTTTAAACGCAGTTTCACGTCACTGATACTTGTCATCATTTCACACACCCCACTTCTGAAGAAAGGGGTCGCAGGTGGAAAACACGTCCCGTTACTGATGTTTCTTGGATTTCAACAACGATCATAGTCACGTGGCTGAGATCACTGTACCTTTCAAAGGGAACTTACCCCACAGTGATGCCAAGTGTTGCCTGACCAAAGGGTGGGACCCAGGGTGCCCTTCTCACGGGGCGATCTCTCTCCTCCCCTCCCAGCACGGCTCCCCTCTGCCCAGCCCAGCCCCGGCAGCAGCCCCTGGCCCCACGGTTGGAGGGGGAGGATGGTGTTTTCATCTCTAGGATATACTTCCTGACCGGATCCGGAGAAGTTCTCTACAAGTGTGTTGGATAACCCTCTCACAGCATTAATGAGTTCATCAAGAAAACTAATTACACCCACCTATAACACCTCAGATCATCAAAGGGCGGTCAGCACCCAGACGGTGGCCCAGCATGCACCAAGGGGCTGGTGAGCCAGGATTCTGAATGACAGGAAGAGAGGAAACGGACAGTAGCAGTGCAAACTACTGGGCATCCACACTGCACGGGGCAGCTCCTGTCACACCGACTGTGCGCTGCGGCCTGGCTGGGCCTCCATTCGTCCGGTCAAGTAAAGCAGACGGTGATGTAGGGCTCAGCTCAGGCTGCTGGGTGAGGACACACGTGGGGAAAATAATAAATAAAGTTATAAAGGAAAGAAAGAGAAGAAATAAAGAAGGGAGGAGAGAAAAAAGGAAGTGGGAGGGAGGGAAGGAAGAAAACAAAACTAAGAAAATGTTAGGGAAGTTGACTCAGAGAACACGGCCTTTGTGGCCGCCTTGCCTCCGTAGCAGGGACTTGGACCATGTCAGGGAAGCCTCTGGAGGGGGGCATGGGTGTGGACGGTGGAGTATTCCCTCAGAAGTGGGGTCTGCTCTTGTTCCTGGAGGAACTTCCTCCCAGATGTGGTGATTCCTTTTCCTAAGGCATTTCCTCTCCTGCTGCAGATTGAGATTATTTCTGCTTCTGGGAAGCTTCTCCAAGCTTCCTGCTCCCAGAGGCGGTGGCGATACACCGACGTACATGAGGCAGCGACGGGGCGTTGTGAGTCACTGCTGCCACCGCAGCCGCTAGGGTCCTCAGCAGAGGTCAGACTGGACCCTGCAAGCAGCATGCGTGTTTCTGGGGGGTCCTGGCGTAAAAGCTGTACGTAGGAACCTAGCATGAAGGCCAGAAAGGACCGTGTGGACGCTGGCGCAGTGCCCAAGGATTGTTTACTTACCGTATGCGTATTGATGCCGCTTACGAAGGATGTGGGGTCCAAGCTTACTTTGTACAAACATCCAATGCCACACGTCACACTGGTGGAAAAGGTGGTCAAGCATCATTCATCAGTGGTGAACGTGTGAATTTCATGACCCTGCTCAGCCCGGGAGAGCGCGGCCTGGTAGTCTGGGGTCCGGTGGAATGCAGACTGGCGCAGCCACCGTGGAAAACGGTGTGGCGCGTCCTCAGAACGTTGACAAGGAGACTCCCTTACGATCCAGCCATTGCGCTGCCAGCTATTTACCCGAGGGAGCACATGGACGCAGAGGTGCGGGCACCTCGGTGTCTCCAGGGGCCTCACGTACCGTGGCCAGGACGCAGAAGCAGCCCGGGTCTCCGGCAGCAGAGGAACAGACGAAGAAGGTGCAGTGTATACACAGGATTTGACTCGGCAGAAACGAGAGGGTGTGATCTGCCCTTTGCAACAACCTGGATGGACCCAGAGGGCATCCTGCTAAGTGAGGCCAGTCAGACCCAGGTAGACAAGTACTGCATGATCTCGCCTACAGGTGGAGTCCAAACACCAAAACAAAGAAAGAAAGAAATGAAGGCAGAAACAGACTCATAAATACAGAACCGATGGTGGACAGAGGGGAGGGGCTGGGGGAATGAGTAAGCGTCAGGAAGAAAAGGCACAGCACAGGGGACCACAGTCCTCAGGAGGTCGGTGACGGACCGCAGGGGCCCTCTCGGCCAGCACAGCGTAGAGACCTGCTGAGTCGGCACATCGCACACTGACACTCACACGACGCTGTCTGCCGACCGTGTCTCGATTTAAATATAGTAAAATCACACTCACAATCAAGTCTAGTAAATTAAAAAATATGAGAAACCATTTAAAAATTTTTTTATGTTTATTATTTATTTTTGAGAGACAGAGAGAGACAGCACGAGCAGGGGAGTGTCAGAGAGAGAAGGAGACACAGAATCAGAAGCAGCTCCAGGCTCTGAGCTGTCAGCACAGAGCCCAATGCGGGGCTTGAACCCACGAACCATGAGATCATGACCTGGGCAAAGGCCGGAAGCCTGACACTTAACCGACTGAGCCCCCCAGGCGCCCCTGAGAAACCATTTTTAATTAGAGGCTGCAGAGCACTGACATGCCCTCCACACAGGAGACGATGGGGCTGTTTCGGAAGTTGTGCGTGTGGCCTGCAGGGGGCGATGCACCGGGGACCAGCCCCCAGGAGGCCCCGGGCCCCCAGCGTCCGCTCCAGTCTGGCATCACCAGCTGCCTTTAAACCTCATCCACTAACAACTGCAAAGATATTGGACGAAGTACATCCAGCGGGCAGCACATCCGTCTGAACCAGGTGGGACTGAAGGGGAGCCATGGGACTCTCTTCCGCGGCAAATGCACAGCCCGCCCTTGTGGGTCTGCCGCTGGGCTAGGGAGGGCGGGCTGCATGGTGGGTCCGAGCCCTGAAGGCCACCGCCCGAGCAGTGGGGGCAGCTTTTCAGGCACCCCTTGCAGAAGTCCCCTCACTTTCAACGGTATTAGGGCATTTATAAATATTGATCACTGAGATTATGTGGAGACCAATGAACTTTCAAGTTCGCCATGATTTATTTACGTGGTTAGTGTATTTCTTTCCTATAATATAGCTTCTTTAAAAAACGCACTATTTCCTCTTCTTTCTCTGCCCTCCCTCCTCCTTTGCAGGAGGCTTCCTTCCAAAGATGAAGAGTCAGAAAATTGGATTTGCTGCATCAGGGAGATAAAGCCAGGAAGTGTCTCTTTTTGCAAGGGCTTCGCTACCTCTTTGGAACCCCAGTGGAGTCACCTGCAAGAAAACACAACACAAAAATGGCTGGCATCTCTTCATTTAGCAAAGACAAAAGGTGTGCTGAAAAGTCCACATCAAAAGGCATCAGATTACTAATCAGGCTAATGACCTGATGGGCAAATCCCTAAATCCGAGTGCCTCACTGTGTCCCTCCCTCCCAGGACCACTTACTGAAGTCCTTTTGGCTTTTGCCTATTGAAACCCGGCTCCTCACAACATACTCCCAAGAAAGAGGCATGTGTCAGTCTACCTTGTTCAAAGACTCTTCCTGAATAGCGCCCCAGTTTTAGATTTTTCTTAAAAAAAAAAAAAGAGAGAGAGAAGGAGAGAAGAAGAAGAAGAAGAAGAAGAAGAAGAAGAAGAAGAAGAAGAAGAAGAAGAAAAAGAAAGAAAGAAAGAAAGAAAGAAAGAAAGAAAGAAAGAAAGAAAGAAAGAAAGAAAGAAAGAAAGAAAAAGAAAGAAAGAGAAAGAAAGAAAGAAAGAAAGAAAGGAAAGGAAACAAAAGCTGAGTTAAATGGATTAGCCACCTTTTCAGGGCGGTGAGGGCAGAGTCTGAGTGGGAGTTTATCCCCCTGGAGGGGCCAAGAGGCTGCTTTTCAGATGCGCATATCCCTTTAATGACTTAATCACCTCATTAGCTGACTTGCTGGGGGAATTGGTAGCTGCTTGCAGGGCCGGCCTCTCCTTCCCAACCCTCAAGTGATTAAGTGCGGATTCCGGGGAGAAGAGCAGTCCTTGGACTTTAAGATCCTGGAGATAAAGCACTGGCATAGAAAAGCCAAAATAAACCCATTCAGCAGGAACTGTGAAGTGACTTATTGTAAATCCTCCCTTTGAAACCTTGGGCTCAGAAGGCACGCAGCGTCCACAAGCTGGCCCCCTGGTCATGGGCTTCTCAAGTGTCCCTTGGCTGCATTCTCTTTTCTTTCTTTGACGGTTCACTTTTATTTTTAAGGATTCTGTAATTGCTTTCTTCATCCTCCTGCGAGCAAACCTCTCTCCACAAGCGTTAGAAAAAGCCAGATTGTCAAGGATAAGGACTGGGAAGGAACCCATGAGTGATTTCTTTGCTGAGGAATTCAGGATTCTAAATATAGAACCTGGACTAACCCAGGCCCCCGTCTCCCCCCCCCCCCGCCCCGCCCCGCTGCGTGTACACCAGGGGAGATTCACCCTGACTTGGGGTACAGGGACCCCCGGGGGAGTGCGCAGCACCCTTGGCTTTTCCAATCCCTGGGACCGCTGTGAGGGAGGGGGTGGCAGGGAGGGGCTGTGGTGTAAAAGGTGGCCCCCAGAGAGTGACAGCAAGTGGAGCTTTAGGAGATGTGACCCCCGGGATACCTGGGGAACAAGTGCACTCGCCTTCCCAGTCCCTTGTGCCTGCACCTCCCTGAGGCTCCCCAGCACAGACCAGTGTCTCAGAACAGGGTTCAGATAGTCACCAACGGCTCCCTCTGGACCACTGTGGACAGGCAGGCTTCTTGAGAGAGGAGGCTGCTGCCTGGGGGCTTTATTCAGGGCCCTGGAGCAGAGGGAGGGAGCACCGCATGGACCCTGTTCCTTGTACTGCTCCAGGGGGTGCTAATGGCACACACGGTGGTCAAGGTTCCCGGATTATATAAGAATCGCTGTGCTGCTGTTCCCACACCTTATCTTTCTTTTTTTTTATTATTTTAATGTTTATTTATTTTTGAGAGAGAGAATGAGGAGGGGAGGGACAGAGAGAGAGGGAGACACAGAATCCCAAGCAGACTCCAGGCTCTGAGCTGTCAGCACAGATCCCTGTAGCGGGGCTTGAACTCACGAACCATGAGATCATGAGCTGAGCCGAAGTTGAAGTTGAACACTTAACCGACTGAGCGCCCCAGGTGCCCCACCACACCTTAGGTTCCAAAAGGTCATCCCTGCAGAGGATCATTCACTGCCTCCAAGTCCCAGAGCTGTCCCAGGAGCCCCACCCCCGACCCCCCTGTGGAGTGGGCCACACTGGGCTGTCCCCACCTGTCTCCCCTCCAGTAGGTCCCTGGGAGGCCAGGCTCAAGGAGACACTCAGTCCTGCAGGGGCTGGTGGTTGTCCATTAATGCAAAGAGCAGTATTGAAAACAACAGTCACTCGCAGAAGGAAGTGCCTTGTGCATGTGAGGAGGGGACCTCGCTGTCGCCTGTCTGGCCCGGCCGGCCGGAGGGACAGCTTGGTGACACAAGGAACAGCACTCTGAATCCGTTCACTGGTCAAGTGAGCCCAGCCATTCCTCGTGGGTCCCTACAGGGAAGGGTGAATAAACAAAGAAAATTAAGTGTCTTTGAAAACTTCCCAATCTCCTGCACTGCACCCAGTTTCAGGTGAGCAGTGAAAGGAAAGACAGAATCATCCAGCCCAGAGCAAAAAATCTTGGCTCAAAACAATCTGCAAAACAAAACAAAGATGCAGCAGAAAAACCAAATAATCTTTGTTTTCCCAAAGCCCAGTTATTTCCAATTGTACAAATACAGTTGACGTAAAATTGAGTGGTCGCATGGACGTATTCTGGGCGCACATACAAATCTGTTGGCGAGAAAACACAGGATCTGAGATATTTGACTATGTAGTCTTAGATATTTCAAACACCCGAGAAAGATCTCTCCTTAAGAAACAGTTATTTATGTATGCATTTACCCAGGGACGCGGGCAGAACTTTGATATCCCTAACGAAGCTTAGTCACCGGGTTGTAGACCAGACTAGGCCTGCTTCACGGGCCCTCCAGCCTCCAAATCTCCCCTTCATTCCAGCCACCCTGGTCCCGCTGATGAGCTCCCCTCCCTAAAGGCAGACAGTGCTGATGTGTCCTTCACACTGCTTTTCTTTTCCCTTAAATCTTCTCCCATCAAGAACAGAAAAGTCTCCCACGTAGGAGAATTCTGTTTACTCTGTTGGCATGCCTCGCCTTCCTCTTCCTCACGGTGGGTGCCGCCGAGCGACAGGGTTCCCCGAAGCGCAGTGCCAGGAGGCAGGAGGAGGGTCACCGTCCAGGGGAGAACCTTGTCAAATGTGATCACAGCCAGATGACCGAGGTCAGCACCCACAGCGATCAGTCGTGTTGACAGAGCGAAGGAAGTGGCACTTCCGTGGCCTTCCTTCCCCAGTCCTGGCTGGGGTCATGATCTCAAGGTCCGTGGGTTTGAGCCCCGAGTCGGGCTCCGTGCTGACAGCTAGCTCGGAGCCTGAAGCCTGCTTCCGGTTCTGTGTCTCCCTCTCTCTCTGCCCCTCCCCCACTTGCTCTCTCTCTCTCTCTCTCTCTCTCTCTCTCTCTCTCTCTCTCTTTCTCTCTAAAAATGAATAAACATTTAAAAAGTTTAAAAAATAAAACTAAATAAAAAGTCACAAGTTAGTTCAAAGACAGTAACAAATCTTCCACCACCTACTCACTGGCTGAAATCGTGTTCTCCAAGAGGCCGACTATCATTGCTACAATGGAGTAGACGAACCACACATGGGAGAAACGAAAGTCAGGGTTTGTGAGCCAGCTGTGAGCCCCAGTCCTTGGGCTGGTCCCAAGAGAAACGGCAGACGGACCTCTGTTGAGGGACAGGTTACAAAATGCTTGAACAGAAGCCTTCAAGAACTGCCAAGGTCATCAAAACCAAATCAAGCTGAAGACCCGGGCAACAGCCAAGAAGAACTGAAGGAGACAGGGGCCCTGATGTGACGTGAGACTCAGGCCATGCTCCCAGAGTAGAAAATGCCCAGCACGAAGAGCCAAGGAGGTTCAAGCAAAGTGTGAGCCATCCACGCTGACACTATGCCCAGGCCAGCTGGTTACCGGTAACAAATGCCCGTCCAAATGCCAGGGACACAGAAAACTGGGCTCCGTGTAGATAGAAACTGTATTCCTGCAACTTTTCTATGAATCTAAATGTATACGAAATTTAAAAAAATCAAATGATATATTAAAAAATTATTCAGGACGAGGCGCCTGGGTAGCATAGTTGGTTAAGTGTCTGACTTCGGCTCAGGTCATGATCTCGTGGTTTGTGAGTTCGGGCTCTGTGCTGACAGCTTGGAGCGTGGAGCCTGCTTGGGATTCTGTGTCTCCCTCTCTGTCTGCCCCCCCCCTCTCAAAAATAAATAAACTTTAAAAAAAATTTAAAAATTGTTCAGGAAAAGGGCGCCTGGGTGGCTCAGTCAGTTAAGCCTCTGACTTCGGCTCAGGTCAGATCTCACGTTCGTGGTCTCAAGCCCTGAGTCAGGCTCTGTGCTGACAGCTAGCTCAGAGCCTGGAGCCTGCTTCTGGTTCTGTGTGTCCTTCTCTCTCTGCCCCTCTCCCCTCTCATGCTCTGTCTGTCTCTGTATCAAAAATAAATAAAACACTAAAAAAATTTAAAAATTGTTCAGGACAAAATAACTCACACTCAGGACTGGTCACTCTGGCTGTATTTGGATTCCCTCCCTTCACTGGGACCATTAACCCACTGGTTTCACTAGAAATTCCAACTCATCTGTGCTTATGCCTCAACATTATCACGGAAGGATGTGCGTGTGCATGCACACGTGTGTGCATGCATGCCTGCGTGTGTGTGAGCTCCCGGCAGCCGCCGGCTGGTTCCTCAGAGCCTCTTCAAAGCACACCTCTTACAGGTTGTCACCTTGCCTCCAGGCGGGTTCCGTCCTCGCCGATCTTGTCGAGACCGTGTTTCAAGGGCTAATGGGGACATGCTTCTGTCCTTGTCCCACTCATCTCCTGAGCACTGGACATGGTCAACCATCACCCTCTTCCGGGAAGCATGGGTCTCCTCTGGCTTCTCAGGGGCCGTGCTCTCCTGGTTTCTCTCTCCCTCCCGCACCCTTCTGATTTCCTTTGCTGGTTCATTCTCTTCTTTGACACCCAATCACCATCTCAGGTGCCTGATTTCCAAAAGGGAGTCACTATACACTCCTGAGCCCCACCGTCCCCCACCCGAAGTCCCAGCTGGCTTCCACACTAGCCCCTTCGCCCAGCCACCGCCAAGGCTGAGCCTTCCCTCCACAGCTGGGAGATTTTACGCACGTAATGAGATCACATCTTTCCATCTTAAAACATTCTAAGGGCTTCCTGCTGCCTTTAGACTCAAAACCCAGTTCTCATCAAGCCTGGTCCTTTAAGGTTAGTATACCCAGGTCCCAGCAGAGACCCCCACTCACCACTAGGGGTTCCCTGGACACCTGTCCTGGGCAGCCTTGGGTCCTGGGTTTTTACCATGAGGTTTCTCCTGTCTCCAGGCCAGTGTGATTCCTTCAGCCCTTAGGACCCCAACAATATTTGCTTTTTTTTTCTGCTGGGTTGCGGTGGTCTTAGAGTCAGGGGACATACCTCCCAGTTGTCACTAACCCAAGGCGGCCGGTGTGGAGGGGCTCAGCTCATGCTGAGTGGATGAAATTCACCCCAGGGAGCACCTCCGTCTCACACCCAGTATCTGATGGCAAAGCTGGCTCACAAACCCTGACTTTCGTTTCTCCCATGTGTGGTTCGTCTACTCCATTGTAGCAATGATAGTCTGCCTCTTGGAGAACACGATTTCAGCCAGTGAGTAGGTGGTGGAAGATTTGTTACTGTCTTTGAACTAACTTGTGACTTTTTATTTAGTTTTATTTTTTAAACTTTTTAAATGTTTATTCATTTTTAGAGAGAAAGAGAGAGAGAGAGAGAGAGAGAGAGAGAGAGAGAGAGCAAGTGGGGGAGGGGCAGAGAGAGAGGGAGACAGAACCGGAAGCAGGCTTCAGGCTCCGAGCTAGCTGTCAGCACGGAGCCCAACTCGGGGCTCAAACCCACGGACCTTGAGATCATGACCTGAGCAGAAGCCGGACGCTCAGCCACTGAGCCCCCAGGCGCCCCGTGACCTTGTGAATTTTTAGAAACTGGAGGCAGTCCGCATCATGGAAGCAGGGAGGAGTTTGAAGGAGAAACGTGGTAGGTGATCCCGTTTGCTGTCGGACTGTCTCTTCCCCCGGCAAGGGCCGAAACTTAGGACGGCCACGGAACTCAGTCGTGGAGGTACGTGTCCTCTGACCCACAGGCCACACCCGGTGGGGTCGTCCGCAGATGCGGTTGCGGTGCCCTGTCCCTCGCCTGAGTGGGAGCAATCGCGGCGTCCTGGGGGCTCCGTTAGCGTTCCGGAGCACGCCTGCGTCCCGAGTTCCGGAGGACACCCTGGACTGGCTTGCCAGCGAGGGGAGCTGAGTGAAGCTTTAAGATGAAAATGTATCTAAAGGGATTAAGGTGACATATGGCGGGTCTCGCGGGAGGCGGGCAGGTGGCCCAGAGCTCCACGAAATCCGCGTTTAGAGCTGAAAGGCGATGCCTCTCTCAGTTGACCCTGCCCCCCCCCCCCCCCGCCCCCCGACCCAGAGCGGGCAGGGCCGGGCCCGGGCGGCTAAATGAAGTTTTTCTGTCTGCGAGG
>NC_043705.1:145216293-145250403 GCF_006229205.1 Suricata suricatta
CCCCCCCCCCCCCCGCCCCCCGACCCAGAGCGGGCAGGGCCGGGCCCGGGCGGCTAAATGAAGTTTTTCTGTCTGCGAGGTGCTGGGAGTGACACGGGGAACCTGCCCGCCTTTGTTTCCCATGGAGGCCCCTCGGAGGAGTGCCCACCCTTGTTTGGAGGCTCATATCCGCCGGGAGGCCAGGGGCACGCCCACTGTGCCCGTCCACAGCGGCTCTATTAGAAACAGTCCGTGCCTTTCCAGGGCTACACGGCGCGGCTGTAATTCCATTTTCTCCATGACCGTAGGAAGGGAGATCAGGTAATTAAATGTGAGAAGTCAGGGGCCAGGCCGGGGACCCCTTTCTGCTCAGTTGGCCTCCCCAGGCAGCCGCCCAGCTGTGGCCAGGCCGCACAAAGGCCGGGGCTGCGGGCGCACCGCGGAGCGGAGCCCGTCCTCAGGAGCCGGCAAGCCAGCCATGTCCCGCTCAGTGTCCCTGCTTCCCAGCAACTTGAAAAGCCCCTGCGGGTGGGGCCCCTGGCGCAGGACACGCTTTATGCTCCGGGGCTCCATTGTCTGGGGGCAGATGTCCGAGCCCCGGGGGCGTGGTGGGAGCCCCAGATGGACAGGAAAGAGCGCAGGAAGCAGGCGGGGGCAGGCGGGGCCCAGCGATGCCTGGGGTCACGGCGGGCATTTGCACCTGGAGCTGCCTTTCTGCCTTCACTCATCCTTCTCAGGGTTTTAATAGGTGCCTATGGTGTTGGGTACCAGGTCCACACCTTTAGGATGAAAATAGACGCTCACTTTACTCAAGGTGTTAGAATCACCGGTCAAGGAATTTAGACCTCCAGCAGAAAGAAGGCTCCTGGTCTTTGGGAGGGACACCAAGCCTGGGGCCGCTGCGGCCGGTGAGGAGCCCGCAGGCGGCGCAGGGGCTGCCCAGAGGGACAGCAGGGGCCTCTGCCTTCCCCCCAAGGCTCCGGAAGGGCCAGCCACCTGTTTGGTTTGGCTTTGCTGGGTTTCAGTATAAATAACCATGTTTGACATTTCAATTTAGTCCTTACAGCTTTTAATACATTTTTATACTGTATTCTTCTACAGATAATTTACTTCACAAGCTTTTGTGATAATAAGAAACTTGATGGAAAAAAAAGTTCTCATTTATGTGTAAATTTTGTTAACAGTGTGATCTGCATAATCATTTTCTCCCAGTGTTGCTGGTTTTAAGTTGGCATTTTTTAATTTTATAAGTGAGCAACTATATTTCTTTTTTTTTTTTTTTGAGAAAAGAAAAGCCATTAAAACACAGAGCGATGTGACTTCATGACTTTCATTTTGGAACCAAAATGATGAGCGGATTGGAGTCACACACTCACTGGTCAAGTTTGGCCACATTTGCATTTAAAACACGACAGTGCAACTTTGCATGCGGATTAAGTTTTACCAAAATGGGATCACTCCACCCTGCTCTCTGTTTGCTGTGTAGCCAGCATGTCCTGCACTGCAGGCCCTCGTCCAAGTCAGGCCACTGTGAACAGCTTTCCAGAACAGCTTTCAAGAGGACTCCTCTCTGTTCCCTCCTGCCTCACCTATGTGAGCCTTGAGCAACACAGTCCAAGAGCGTGTCCCCACCTGTCCCCTCCAGGGATTCTCCACCCCTGCCCCGCCGGGGGTCCCTAGGTCCCTGTGTCACACGGGGTCCTTGCGTCACAAGGTATAGTTCCTGGGCCACTTGGTTCCTTCCCTGTCTCCACACCTGCATCCCCTCCCTCCGGGCAATCTGAGACCTCGAGGAAGACGAGTCCCACCCCAGCCAGAGCCTCTGAAATGTCTGTGGGCAAACTAAGCCACTGAAAGTGTCCGTGGATGGTCCACATAAAATAAAGAATTCCTGGGGGACAATCAGATTCAGAGATAACATTTTGAATTCAGCTCCTACAACTGTTATGATCTGTCCTGGGTTAATTGCGAATATTTTTCTATAAGAAAAAAAGAAAATCCACTCAGTGTACGCGCTTAGAGCCTGCTGTGCCTCGTTCTTCTGCACTCTGTTCCCGAGGTGGAAAGTTCCAGCCTGCGACCCAGCCCCTTGCTGGGGTCTGTGGGGTCCTGGGGTCCCATGGGGCTGCCTCCCCACTCTCATCCAGACTCAGGCATCCGTGGGTAAAACGCCTGCGTGCAGGGTTGGGATTCAAAGCTACCAAAGAGTGACTATTTTTTAAAAGACAAACAGACCCGCCTTCTGATACTGTTAATACAAAGTGTCAGCTGGGAGCTTGATTTTCGGGTTGAATACAATTACCCGTTCCTGTTTGAGTTGACACATCACAGCTGGGAGCCAAATTTGGTGGAGAAAACCAAATTTCGCGTCGTCCTGCCTGACATGAAGTCGGAACACTTTGTTTATGAAATCTGTCTGAAATGTGCTGTTCTCGTTTCCAGTCGACCATCGCCAGCCGGGGTGCACCTTGTGCAGCTCAGGAAGCCACGCAGAGACGGGGTGGCAGAAAGCCGAGGCAGAGGTCTCGGGAGGAGCCCTGGGTATTTACAATCTCCCAGACGCTTTGGCACCACTGCCAGAGAAGCCTGTGCTCTCCCGTCAGCCCTGCGAACACGGAGCGTGAGGGCGCACACCTCTGGGTTTCGACGTAGAGCGGCCGCCAGCAGTGATGCCTCTGCCGCCTGCAGGCGCGTCCCCCACTTTTCCAAAGTCCGTTGTTTCCCGGAGCGGGCACGTTGTGGATCGCTGCTTTGGCAAAGGCTTGTAAGGGACTAGCCACCTCGTGCTAAGCAGACACCACTTTGCTCTTGGTGGTGGTGGGGTTTGAGGTAGGAGTGATGTAGTCGTTCTCAATTAAAAACAAAACAAAACCCAATCGAAGCATGTTGGGTGGGAAGGGGTACACAGGCCTTCACTCTGCAGCTCTAGCCCTGGAAGACCCCGAGCCAGGCTTCCGCGACAGCTCCTTGTGTGAGCGGAGATCCAAGGCCAAGACCTTGGGCTGTTGACCCAGCCCCCGCCGAATAGGAGCCTGGAAGGACATGAGCGCACCGGCTCCACACAGGATGCTCTCCCACACTGCGGGGAGCCGAACAAGGGCTCTGGGCCCTGGCGGAGGGAGGGCAGGCCACCTGGACTGCGTGTGGGGACACGGGGTGCACAGTAAATCCAAGAGAGACAGGACTTTCAGTGAGTTCTCCTTTTTGGTGTCTATGCCAATGTGTCTGCGTTCTCTTGCTTGGAACATTGCAGAACAATGAACTAAAGGACCAGAGGCCGAACCTCCTTCTCTCTCAAGAAACATCATCCAGTGGCCGTCAGGTCTGTGCCTTAAGAAGGAACAGGAGCTTGTTCAGCTGGGACTCCGCCAGGTGGGGGTGGGGGTGTCCAGAGTCTCCCTCATGTGCACAGGTCGGCCAGCGCCCCGTGCTGGGTGAAGCACAGCCACACAATGACCCTACAGGAGGATGAGCGGCGTGCGCACAGCAGGAAACTCGGAGGCTCGGGTCACTGATCCGCAGCTGCAGACCAGAGGCTGACGGGTGACGTCCCAGGCTGCCTGCATGGCTTCACGGACCTCTTACGGCAGGACAGGAGCAAGAAGCCCGGAATGTTGACTCAACTTCACATTATTGAAAGGCAGGTGCAGAATAGAAATGGGGGACTTTAATATCAGGAATAATTTATGGTTGAAAACCCCAAATCAAATACTACTTGCTACTGATCTGCATACTAATAGGTATCTTAGTAGTTAATTACAATGTGGACATCCAATATATCCGCTTTTTAAGTCAACAACTTCATTGCTTTAAATGAGGTTAGTTATGTCACCGTTAAGCAATGCCATTTGGGAAGGGTGAGTGAACAAATGTGGTCTAACAACAAATGTTTATGTTTTCCAAAAACTTATTGGAATGCCGATCTCCCTCACTTGCAAGGCAAAATTCAGATATGAAGTACATGTTTTTCAAGGTCCCAAGTGACAGCTATTTGGGAGAAATGCACTGAACATGTTCAATGTAGACAAGAAGGAAAGGGCTGTGTTTATGTAGGTGGCAAAAGACAGGTGTTCCCTGCCCCTCTTCCCGGCACCCTCTCCAAAATATGTCAAATCCAACCTGGTCTTTCATAGTGGAAAGGAATGATCTAAAACCAATAATAATCAGGTGCTGTTTTAGAAACAAGGCTCTGCTCAGTGTTCAAGGATTTACAGTGTCGGGAGGGTCTATGCAGTGTAAGCAAAGCCCGCACACCCCCCGGAACCACCTGCCACCGAGCAGGCCTGTGCTCCGGCCGCCATTTGTTCACGGCCTCTGCGGCGCCCCCCGGGTCTCCCGTCTCTCTCAGCATGGCCACCCCCTGCTATGCTCAGGCGCAATGGCTCTCTGTCCACGCAGGACTCCACAGAGTCGTGGGCGAGTCCCGGCAGCAGGCAGGGCCGGAGACCCGGGGCCATGTGGGAGCTGACTTCTCCACTCGGAGCTCTCCTCCCGTGGGCCGTTAGGGCGCAGCCTGCACAACTCGGATTCAAGCCCTCTTGTCGAGGCTGTCATCCAGCAGAGGCTCGGGCAGCGGTGGGGATGGGCTCCGCGCTGGGTGAGGAGGGGCACCTCTCGACCCCCTGAGCCTCCAGCACTCGGTCCGGTGTGAACTTTCTCTCAGCCCCATGGGTCCCGAGGAGCACGGGGGCGTCCCCTCCCCCGCCCGGACTGTGAGCTCCTTCAGGCTGCAGTGCAGGCTGGGAAACTTTTGCCTCGTCCCTCTCCGGGGAGGACAGGATGGTCAGCCTGCTCTCGGGACCCCGACGCCAGCCCAGCTCAGCCTCACCGGTGGTGGAGTCCCCGCCATCCTGAAGGGGAGCTGGGACTTTCGGAGGGGCAGGGGGAAGGCTGGACCATGGACAGCGCCCGGGGCCTCTGCTCCCCGGGTCTGTGAATCCCGCAGATCTCCACTAAGGGGGCCCCACAGGGAGCTTGGTTTCTGGCTCCTTCCCTCGCACAGGCACTTTTCCAGGTCTGGGGAGGCGTCTCAGAAAGGCCCGTGGGCTTTCTTTCGTTATGTGAAGTAACACAGGCACCAGCAAGCCTGGCGGACCCCGCCTTGCGCCGTATCAGCTCCGGGCCCCACGAGGCCTGGGATCCCAGGGCCCGGCCAGGGCCATCTTCCCAGGACACCCAGGAGCTTCCTCGTGTGGGGGGATCAGGAGTGGTTAGAAAACAGCGTGGGCTGTAGTCTTGCCTCGAAAACCTGGGCTCCGGTCTCTGAATTCTTCTGGTTCCCGCCCCTCCTCCTTCTTCCATCCAGTCAGGACCAACCGTTTTCCAAGAGGATGAGTAATTGGTCAGAGTAATTGTTTTGTAATGAATTATTCATCAGGGGCCAAGGTGAGTAGGAAAGAGCTAATCTCCCAATCCTTATTCTTTCCCTTTGTTTCACTCTAACAAAACCCACTGCTTTTCTTCCAATTACTATAAAGTCATAAGGCTCAATATTTGAAAAATTAGTAAAGTATAAATGAAGAAAGGAAGACACTAAAAATCATCCCTAATCCCTTCTTCCAAAAATACCTGCCTTTGCTGTATCTTTCCCTTGTTTTTACCATATAGATGCATGCATATACAGTGTTCTGGGCTGAATTGTGTCCCCACCACAAGAGAAGTTCAAGTCCTAAGCCCCAGCACCTGTGAAGAGGATCTATTTGGAAACAGGATCTTTGCAGTTATAATCAGGTTAGGATGAGATCTTGCTGGATCAGGATGGGCTGGAAACACAGTAGCTGAAATCCTTCTATGGAAAAACATGGAGACCCGTGAAGATGGGGGACAGAATGCAGTTCTACGGCCACAAGCCCGGGGATGCCAAGGATCGCCAACAACCAGCAGAAGCTGGAAGCAGATGGCGTGGACTCCTTGCTAGACACTTCCGAGGAAGAACAGCCCTCAGATGCCTTAACTTTGGACTTCTGTTCTCCAGAACCGTTGGAGAATAAGTTTCTGTTGGTTTAAGTTACTGTGTTTATGATAACTTGTTATGGCAGCCTTGGGGAGTTAATTCAACATTTTTCACAAAAATAGGATCCTTTGATATATACTATTATATGTATGGATGCGGACTCAACAATACATTACTGATGGTTTTCCATGTCATGATTTCAACCTAACAATCCTTGTTTTAAATTTTTTTTTAATGTTTTATTTATTATTGAGAGACAGAGAGAGACAGAGCATGAGCAGGGGAGGGACAGGGAGAGAGGAAGACACAGAATCAGAGGCAGGCTCCAGGGTCTGTCAGCACAGAGCCCGATGTAGGGCTCAACCTCACAAACCGTGAGGTCATGACCTGAGCTGAAGTCAGACGCTTCACTGACTGAACTCCCCAGGGAGCCCTCACCTTAACAATCCTTTGAATGGGTGCTTGGTTTCTATTAAGTGGATCAAGTATGATTTATTGAGCCAGTAAAAAATAACAACAACAATAATAACAACAAACAAAACAAAACAAAAACAAAAAGAAAAACAGAAAACCATCTGGAAGGAACCTAAGAAGCCCCCTTCCGGAGCACAAGGCTGTGCCTTGGGTCTCCGTGTCCTGGGGCACACAGACGACGCAGCTGGCCCGGGGGAGGCTCTTCCTGCCTTGACACCCGCCCCCCCGGCCCCCTGCGGTCCCCGAGACCTCAGCCCCACGTCACTGCTCCTATCCACGGACGCCCGTTCACTGCTGTGGGCTCCCTCTAAATACCAAACCAACGGTGTTACTGAACATCACGTCCAAAGTCAAGACAAAACCCGACCCCAGATAACGTGATGCAGGTGGGCGTGGATCTCTCCGGCACCCGCTAGGATCACTGACCCACAGTGCTGGGTGAGCCCCCGCCGAGTGCTTTCTCCGCTGCCAACTCTTTTTTTTCCTGGAGTTCAAGCTCCCAGCGGTCTCACAGCCGGCTTGCAGATTCCTGACGCGATGGACGGGCTCTCGTGAGCCTGTCTGGCCTGGGCCGGCATTCCCCTGGGTCACCCAGATGCGACGCTGGGAAAATCCGCCATTCTTGCCCCTCGCCTCGGGGTCTCACACAAAGAGGGGTCTAGGCTTCTTCACCCACAGGGAGGGGCGGCCACGCCGGACTGCTGGGCGCAGGAGGGAACGCAGGGCCCTGGCTTCACTCGTGCCTGCCCCAGCAGCCACCGGCCAGACCGCCCAGGACAGGGGACAGGGCTCTCCCAGGCTCAACCACGGCATGGGAAGCTCACGCGGGGGAGATGGCCATGCCTCTCCTTGCCCTGTCCTCACTGGCAGGCAGGAGAGGGACGCTGCAGGTGCAGGTGGAGGCCTCCCTCCCCACCGCACGGGGAGGCCCAGTGAGGGCCAGGAGGCCAAGGCTGCACCCTTGGAGGAGCCACAGGCCCCAACACCTTTCGAGGCTGGCCACCATGATCGCCGCAGGAAGCAAGCTAGAACAATGCTTCAGTCGGCGCGTTTCTTGTGTGAACATTTAATCGCGGGGCCATTGAGGGCGGAGAGGAGCCCCCGCGTCTGCGCCGGACGGAGCTGGTGTTTACGTATCGTTTTCCTCATTCACATAATTGCTTGTCTCTCTTCTCATCTGGTCTTTGCTCTTGTCTGTCTCTCGCCATCTAGTATCCGTCTTTCCAAAGCTTTTCCTTTAAGAGTAAGTACTTGAACCTCAGACGCTTTCAGGCTCACGGCTCATGCGAATTAGAGTGATTTCTAGAGTGACTTTGAGTTTGGAATGATTTTAAAATAATGTTCAGAAAATATTGGTAAGCTTGAGGTTTTTGAAAGCGCATTAGCATTAAAATAAATCTAATTTAAAAGTATGCAAGACTGACATTTAGAATTCAGAACCAGTGTGCGTCTGTGTGGCCGGAATATTTTGGATGCTTCAGCTGATAAACTGCAGGATATATTTACGTGCATTAGATTCTCTGATGTATGTGTAATTAAAAGGAGAGAAGAGATGTGCTCTCTGGCTTTGTATTTGTTTGTTTTTATAAGTGGATTATAATGGGAAGCCTGGAAATATTAACTCCAGCCAGATTGCTTTACTATGGAACCAGCATACATTGGATATGTAATATATCCAACCAAAATTAATAGTGATTTTTAATTATCCACATGAATCTATACCATGTCCATAGAAAAAAATCCTCTTCATTATCCTCTGCTTTTCATTCTTGTGATTTCTTTTCCTCTTTCTACCTTTGGAGCTTACCACCAAGATCACCCAAAACAAGCATCTTAAAATGTTCATTAGAGGCGGTCTCGTCTGGCCCGGACGTATTGGGGAGGATAAGATGCCCGTGTCGGAGCAGCCAGCGGCCGGGTTCCATGATTTGTCCGTCGCGCGTGCGCTCTGCCTGCACCGGTGTGCTTCTCGAGAGGAGTACGGCGACCTTTTTACTTTACTTTTGAAACTTCGAGATGAGTCCCAGGACTAGGAGTCTGTGTCTGAAAACCTAGATTCTGGCCGTCCCTCTCCTCGTGCGTGGGGTGTGGGAGCTGGCGGTGGGGAGAGGAGATGGATTCTTATTTTCCCTCTGTACTGATTCCAGTGCAAGCCTGTCTGGACGGACTGAGAGTGCGGAGCTCAGCGTGGGGGCCTTGCGGGGCGGGGGGGCGGGGAGCACGGAGTTCATCCTGGTCTCTGATCACTAAGGGGCAGAATAGTGCCTGGAGGGCTCGCAGGACCCACCCTAGGACAGGTGGGGACAGAGTGGCCAAGCAATTTGGGCAAAGTATTGCATTTTCCCCAGAACACATACCGATAGGAAAACTCATTTTTTGTCGTCGGGAAACTTCTCTTTCTATGGTTAAAAAAAAAAAAAAAGCGAGAAATGCCATGTGCCTTCAGAGATGCGAACGGCCATTCTCTTGTAACTTTTCTTTCTGGGAGGGACGAATAGTCGGCATCCACATGCATCCGCATTTACTGTGTTACTTCTCCAGCCTGACCCCCTCACAGATGTCCTGATCTCCAGCCACCGAGGGGTGCCACCCTCGTCCCAAGGCAGACAATGCTGCCAGTCAGCCGCCCGCTGCCTGGTCCCCGGGCTTTGTCCTCAGGTCCCCACTGCGTCCCGCAAACATCTGAGCTCGCTGCGGGCGGGGCTTGCACGGGGGCTTCCGGGGAGAGAGCCTACTTAATTGTTAAGTCCTTGTCTACACGTAGCATCTGTTGACATTAGTAATGTAATTGCACTGATAATGAGCTCGTTGACTTGGTGTGTAGGGAATAATCAGTCAGGACATCACATTTGTCTTGCTTTACTTGACGGCCCGTCTCACACACTGAATAGACAATATGGGCCCAGCCATTGTTTCAAGGACTTGCAGCAGCTCCAGCCTCCGCCCCTCCCCCACCCGGCCCATCGCCCCCTCCCTGGAGTAGGGGCGTCCCCTCCACCCTGTCACTGGAGGGGCATGGTTTTCAAGAAGGGGCGCAGACACAGTGTCTCTAGGACCCACTGGGTCTCTGACCCAATTTCCCGGGAATGGTGGCAGGCGGGTCCCCCCTCCTCTGATCACACAAAGGTCAGGGGCACCCCGTGCGGATGCCCCATGGGATGGCCGGTCCTGAGGGGGAGGGGCACAGGGAGGGACCCATGTCACCTGCCTGCCTTGGGGTCCAGCTCTCTGCTTTGTGTTTTCTCCTGGTCACTTTGAGAGATAGGGCACGGAATCTACTTTCCTTAACTCTAATCAGTTCGGACATCACGTTTATTGCATAGAAGCCTGATTCTCACCCAAAGTTTATCACTCTTTTTTCATTCCTTTTTTCTCCCTCTTGGGGACACACACACACACACACACACACACACGAGTTGGGGGGAATCAATGAAGATGTGAAGTAGGACTCTTATCTTTGCGATCACTCATCGCCCACGCGGACCCCGGTCTTGTGATGGATGAGGAACTGGATGACAGCGTGCTGTCTGTCTGTTGTTTCCACCCGGCGGCCGAGTGGGTATGATGCCCACAGGTGACCCGCCCTGTGCCCCCTGCGGGCACGCAGCCGGCCCTCTCTGCAAATTCGCCAACACAGGAAACTTGTTTATTAGTCTTCCTTCCTTTTCTTTTTTTAATGTTTATTTATTTAGTTTTGAGAGAGAGAGAGAGAGAGAGAGAGAGCATGCGTGTAAGCAGGGGAAGGGCAGAGAAGGGGGGAAATCCCAGGCATATTTCGTGTTGTTGGCACAGAGCCCGATGCGGGGTTTGAACTCACACCCCATTAATCACGACCTGAACTGAAACCAAGAGGCAGACGCCTAACCGACTGAGCCACCCGGGCGTCCCATTGGTTTTATTTTCCACCTGTGCCTGTGAAGCAGTGGACATTTTGGCACAAAGACGAGCCTACGACCATGGATAGAGCTGTGGCTTCAGACGTGGAGGAGGGTGTGGCTGAGTGTGTGTTGTATGTGCATCATCTGTGTACACACGTTCGCGGGAAGACACTCTTTAAAAAGTCAGTGCAGTGGGGCTTCCCGCCCGCATCACAGGTGCATCAAAAAGATCACCAGAAATGCCCTTATAGTCTGAAACTTTCCCAGAAGTTCCGTAGAGTAAATCCCTGAAAGACCTTTTCACTTTAAGGATCGTTGGATGTTTTCCCAGGGACGTGATGCCCACCCCGCTGCCAGTCACCGTGACTCTGCCCCTCAAAGGCAGGAGGCGAATGGCAGGAAAAGAAGCATCTGTGTCCTCCACCTGCCCCACTTCCGTGCTGTGACTACTGCAAAAAACAAGCATAAACTAGAACTTCAATAATTTTCTGCCAATTCTGAGAGTCACCAATGAACTTTGAGACTGATATGGGAGGGAGGGTTGGGAATATAGGATAGCTTATTTATTTATTTATTTATTTATTTATTATTTTTAAATTTGTTTAAATGTTTACTTATTCTGAGAGAGAGAGAGCGTGAGCGCATGCACCGGGGAGGGGCGGGGCGGGAGGAGAACCCCAGGCAGGCTCAGGGCTGTCAGCACAGAGCTCAAGGCGGGGCTGGGGCTCATGAAGCGTGAGATCATGACCTGAGCTGAGGTCAAGAGTTAGACGCTTACGCAACTGAGTCACCCAGGTGCTCTGACAGTTAACTTAAGTTCTTGCAATATTTGAAACTTCCGGTAGACTAAGTGCATGGTTGCTGATTCAGATCGACTTCCCTTCTGCTAAGGAAGGAGACCTAAGCACGATATTTAACAGTTCAGCCCCAGATATCAGTTAGATGTGGGCCCTGTACAGAGGCGTCTCTGCACTACGGTGAGCCTCGGGCGGCCCCGACCAGACCTTCAGTCATGCGTCTTCTCAAGTTCAACAACAAATATTGAATTAAAGAAAAAAGACAAAGGACAGGGCATATCCTCCTCACCTACGGAACGTAAATTTGCACGGCGTTCAGAGCCCAGTGGGGCTGTGACGAGGCTCAGAGGAGATGACAGACCACCGCGTGGCGTGAGTGTCCGCACGGTCTCGCGACGGGCAGACCACATGAGAAGCTTACGCGAGGACCTTGAACAAAGAAACAGCTCCCTAAAGTAAAAGACAGTAATCTCAGCCTAACTAATCCCAACGCAAGTGGCTATTAAAGCAAATAGTGGAAACAAAGAAGTTTCTAAGTCCCGGCTTGGTTTCTCACCTTTATGTGACACACCCTTTCACAAGCATTAGCAAGAACCCCCGGACGTTATCCCGAAAGCAGCGCCGTGTGGTTGAGGTACTGGCAAGAGGTGTCCGTTCTGAAAGGTGTTTCTAATGGGTCTTTATAGACACGCAGATAGATTGAAGCTGATAAAGAAAGAAGGGTTTCAAGGAAAATAAATGAACACACATGAGGAAAATGAAGGGCCAGGACGACTTCATTAGAACTGTTAGCAGCACCACGTCACTCCTGTGAAAAGGATTTTCTAAAATCCTTAGGTTTTTAAGCAAATGCATTCCTGCAGGCTGGCACCTAAGCTGCACCCCTGTTCTCAGGTGGCGGTTTTGTGTTTTTTGTTCTGTGCCTGAAACACAGTGCCAACTGTAGATGTTGGACAAGCAGGAGCAGAATGCATTCCCTGTTGCATTTTGTCAGTCGGTGGTATTTGGTTGATGGCATCAAGACAAGTGTGTAGGGTCCAAGGAAAGTGCCCTTTTTGGATTTGAGAACCCTAGAGGAAGGAGCCTTTTCAAACTGAACAGAACAGAACCTTCAGGGGCCTTGTGGGGACGAGGGAGGACTTCCATGGAGAGGTAACTGGCTAGGTTTCCAGGGAGCTGGCTCTGGACCCCATCCACCTCCACGGACCCCACCCACCTCCACGGCGACAGGTAAGAGACCAAAGGCCTTCTCTTCCTCCCCCTCTTTTTCCTCCTCCCCCACCTCTGTCCCCTCACCCATCTCCTCCCCATCACCTTCCTCCTCCCCCTTCTCTCCTTCTTCCTCTCTCCTTCCCTCCCTCTTCCTCCTCTTCCTCCTCTCCACCTCTTTTCCCTCCTCCTCTCCCTCCCTTCCCTCCTTCCTGTTCTCCCCTCCCTCTCCCTTCTCCTCCTCCTCCCCCTTCCCTTTGCCTTCTCCTTCTTCTTGTCTTCTTCTTATCTGGTATTTTTGTACTGTAATGACTTAATAAATGTTTCAAGAACTAAAGCTCACACACACACACACTCACATACTCACTCACACTCACACACTCACACTCACACACACACACACACCCCTTTGACACCACTGTCCTAGGGAACCAGGACCACGCCACAGCCAGAGGTTGACACCATTCCCTTGGAAGGTGGGCGACAGCAGCAGTAATGAACATCTAGCTACAGGACAATGTAGAGCTCACTCTCTGGGTTGCTGATTTTCTCTGTGGCTGCAAGAACCCCCCGGAAAGGCCCCCAGATTCGTCGCTGCTGTTGGCAAGTCAAGCTGCGGGGTAGAAGAGCCCTGAATGGAGCAAAACATTTCTGGGACGCCAGCTTCCTCTAGAGCCACTCCTCACGGCCAGTCCCTGGAACCCAAGACCCAGTGCCCCGCCCCCTCAGGTGTGCCCTTCCGGGGTGTTTGCTGAGCAGGTGCTGCATCAGACATGGTCAGAATTCCAGAGGAAATTGCAGCATATTCAGCTCCTCAGAAGGAATAAAGGAAAGATCAGTTCTGCTGGTAGCACTGGACTGGAGTCAGGGTCTTAGTTCACAAAGACTTTATTCCGTTGTCAGGACACTTAATCCAGGTCTTCACAGACTTTCTTTCAACAGCTTTTGAACACAGATTCATGCATCTGACCCAGCATGGCTGTGATTTAATAAAATCATGAGCAAACGTATATCAATAAATCATGATCAGATGTAGTATCAACAAAGACATGGATGCCACCACTGTGAGTATTCTTTTCTTTTTTTTACTGTTTTATTTATTTTTGAGAGAGAAAGAGAGAGAGAGAGAGACATCATGAGCAGGGGAGGGTCACAGAGCAAGGGAGACACAGAATCTGAAGACAGGCTCCAGGCCCTGAGCTGTCAACACAGAGCCTGAAGTAGGGCTTGAACCCACGAACCGTGAGATCATGACCTGAGCTGAAGCTGGACGCTCAACTGACTGAGCCACCCAGGCGCCCCGTATCCTTGAAATAGATAAAGGGGGTTAAAATGACAGATGGCCAATCTGTCTGGACTTCCAGTTGGGGTTCTTTCTTGTTTGGTCACTTCCTTCTGTCTCACTCTCATCTTCAAAATGGGCAAAAAGTAGGAATAACACCCATTTGTGCATGCATTCATTTATTCAACAGCATTTATTACTTCTTTCTTTTAAAAAAGCTTTTGTTTTGAGAGAGAGAGTACATGCATAAGTGTGGGAGACACAGAGAGAGGGAGAGAGGGGGAATCCCAAGCAGGCCCTGAGCTGTCAGCACAGAGCCCAGTGTGGGGCTTGAACCCATGAACTCATGAGATCATGACCTGAGCCGAAGCCAAGAGCTGGACACGTAACAGACTGAGCCACCAGGCGCCCTTACTCCTTGCTTCTGCCTCCCGTGCTTACTCAGTTCTAGGCTCTTTGCTTGGACTGTGTTACCTAATGATATGCACGAAAGTACTTTACATGGAACCAGTGTATGTACAAACCAGCAATGGCTTGTTAATACAATTATTAAAATATTTAGTTCCTGTCTACCTTCATTGGCTCCTGATGCATTGAGAAACAAAGTAACTTTGATAACATGGGAATGATGTAACCTTCTTTTATGTAGAATTGAACCTTAAAAGCACCAGATAGATGTCTATCCATTTGAGTTCTCAATATTTTCTGACCATCTTGAGAAAGCCAAGAAGGTGAGGTACCACCCTTTACTGTAAAAAAGTTCAAACTAGTGTCTAACTTAAATGCCAATATTTTTAAATAAAGCCCAGTCATATGCTAGATTTTGATGGAATAGGTGAGCATCTGATCACCCATAGGAGTGACGACTCAAGTTCTGCAGGGAAGACCACATACAGATGTGACTCCTCGATTCACCAGCATGGGCTCCCTCAGTGCGAGCACACCGTGATCATGTTGGCTATGTAGTCAGGGTTTTATAAGTCCAAATTAAAAAATGTCATAACTGTACACTTTGGGACTAACTCTGAAACCACTTTGCAATGGAACTATGGGGTCAGGCTTTGAACAGTCAGATGAAGAAGAAAAGTACAGACTCCAAACCAAGGATGCCATGTGTTTACTAACTCCATAAATAATACCCAAATCCAAAAAAACTGAATCAAGTTCTTTCCTCTGAATCAGACAGCAATACGGGGTGTATTTCCATGGAAGTAGACTTATTTCCAGGGTCTCCAACTGCAAATAATGTCTTTGAGTAAGAGAGAGGTTGGAGTTGACCTGCTAGAACTTACTGTCCCACGACCTTTGCTTGGAACCATGAGCATGCTTGTTCCCAGTGCTCACTCCAGGGAAAGATGACTCGGATGTTTCTTTGGAAGCTAAGTCCTCCTAAGCACTGCCTTATGGCTTTGTACCATCCAATCAACTCTCCTGGATCCCAGTGTCTTCACAAGCCAAATGGACAGAGGTTACTGCCCTTCAGAATGTGGTGAGCCTTCAGTTAGAGAAAACAGAATCCCACTTCCGTGTCCAGCATACTTCCTGTGCGTCCCCTGCCTCTGCCGACACCCAGCCCATCTGCTTGTCCGTAGCTGTGCCCTGAACATTCTCCTCCAGCAATTTCATGCTATTTTCTATCATTCAATGCCTGGAGCTTTACTCAAAAGGAACCTTGAGGATTATTTTGGGCAGTTAGAGAGACTAATAAAATGCTTGGCAGGTGGTTGAATGTTGTGGTGAGCTAATGTCTCAAAAGTCTCTCGGGGTAGGGGGGGGTGAAAATGAGTCCCAGGAATATTCACAGTGTTTAAAACAGGCATTGGTAATAATTGGGTATGCAGACATTTTATCTGATTATACAATTTGATTACAAATTCTGACATCACAATTATAAAAAGAACTTGACATTATTAAAAATGATTTTTTTCTTAAATATCTACAAATTCCTTCTTTAAAATTCCTTGACTATAAAATTCAGGTAATGAGAATGCTCTTATAAAAAAGACTCTTGGGACTATGAGGCAGTAAAACTTTATTCAAACTCATTACAAAGCTTTAAAATAAAAGGCATTCTACTTCCACATTTATTGAGTAGACTTTTTTGTTGTGTGTGTGCGTGTGTGTGTGCGTGAGTGTGTGTGCATGCATAGGGGAAATGCCATGGTCTCTTTAGGCAAACAAAACACAGCTTCCCCTTTATACGCTGTGTCTAAAGAACCAAGAAAAAAGATGGAGATGGAGGGCTCACTGTGTTTAGCACTGAGATAAGTCTCAGGGGTCTGGAGGGATCTCGGAGACGATCCGGTGAAGTCACCCACTTTCCCCTTGAAGAGTCAGAAGGAGCCCAGCGAGGGGGCGGCCATCCCCATGCCTCAGCTGGGCACGGACAGCGGGGGAGGCGCTGCAGCAGCGACCTGACTCTCCATCCGGAAGTTTACTGCCAGGGTGGGCACCACCGAAGAGGGCCGGCTCTGGACCCCAGAGCACAGAACCAGCCATGCGCCCACCCTGGATGGGAGGGCAGTCTGCCGGCGGGGCTGTGTGTGGCGTCGAAGAAATGAAAGGGCGTGCTCTCCGTTGCTCCCAGCACATTGCTCTGTGCTGAGATCCGTGCCTCCTGGGCCACGTGGCCTGGAAATATCCAGAAAGGCTGTTCCTCTGAGGGGTCTTCTCACCACCATGGGGTTCTCTCTCCGCCCTGCACATGCTGCGCCCACCTGGCCCAAAGTCCCTGTTGTCAGTATTTTGTCCCCCTCTCCCTGCAGGGGCCCTGCTCACCTTCTCTCTGCTTCGTCCGCGGCGCTGGTAGTGAAGGGCTTTCCACAATGAATCAGGGTCTTTGTCAATTGTTTAGGGGAAGGTTGCTGCCCAGATTATGTCACGATACAAGGCTCTTCCACGGGAGAAAATACGGTCTCCCAATGTGATGACTGTCCCTTGGGGTATACTCGGTTTTAGAGCTCTGGATACCATGGTTGCTGAGACATGGGAGCACATCTGGAACTCTCCAGAACTAGACACCAAGGCTGCCAAGTGAGTGCTGCCTCTTGCCAGCCCCACAGCGGAGCTGCCGCCCTTCCCAAGGTCACGGCCAGAGGCAGCAGGGCCTCCCCTTGCTGTGAATGAGGTGGGTTCAGGGTCTGGGTCTCCAGCACTCCTTTCCTAAATGCCCCTCCTCGCTTCCCTGAGACGCTGCGGGGACCTGCCTCAGCCAGAGCTCCCCCACCGACTGCTTTTCTCGCGGCGGCGTCCTAGTCAGCGTTTCTTTGCATCATATCCCCTGAATCCCGATGTCCACTGGGGCCAGACCGACACTTCCCGGTGTGTGCTGGCCATCTCGAACCTGCGTACGTCCAAAGCCTGGCTGACTTCTTAATCCCCTCTCTCCTGAGTCTTTACTCTGTGGATTTCCGGGTTCCTATCTCTGATACAACACGCCCTCTGTCCATACGCAAATGCTCAAGACTCTGCGGGCCCCCTTGACTCCCCTTCTTCCTTCTCCCCCAAAACGCTGCGTGGTGATCTCTATTGCTTCTGCCTTGTCTCAGCGCAGCTGTGGGTCCCCTTCCTGGAGCACAGGGAGCACCTCTAGTTATCTCCCCGACTCAGCTCTCTCTCCAGCCTACTCCATCCTGCACAAATCTAGGCAATGATTCTTTAAAAGTTTCTTAAGATGCAATATAATCGTGTTATACACTCAGAGCCAACCTCAGCCAACCTAATAAATTAAGGTTCTACCATTCCTGGCTTCCAAACCTGGGGCAGTCTTCCCCATCCCATCCACCCCCAGGGCTCTAGGCTCCAGGTTCCCCCCCGCACCCTGGTCCCCAGCAGATGGAGCTCCCCAAACCTGCTGCTTCCACAGTGCCCCCAGTTTGGTGTGTGTGACCCGGGCTGCGAGTGCCCAATTCTCTCCCTCACTCCACGCACACGGGCCCCTGAGATGGGGGAAAGCGTATTGGAATTCGGGCCATCACTGATTCCATCTACCGAATTTACCACTTCTTGGCCACAGGATGAGCGCTCTACCTGTATTAGCCAATGTAATGCTTACAGTAACCTTCCAAAATAGACGTGATTATCCCCATTTTGCAGATGAAGAAACTGAAGCTCAGGCTGAATATTTAAGACAGAGTCACAGAATCTGCAAATCCTCCTTGACTTGGAGGAGGTCAAGGAAATCACTTAATAGTAACCAATTCCTCTAAAATCTGTGCAGAATAGAAGGATCAATGAAGCTTGTAATTTACATTGAGATGTATTCCTCAGGAAAAAGTATCCTTAAATTTTATATCCGTAGAGTAGATTTTCTGATCGACAAGAGTTGGGTGGAAGAAGGCATTTACACAGGAACCGCCCACAGGCAGCTGGACCGGCACCTGCGGAAGACAGGGCGCATGCGTGCTGCGGGCCTGCCTAGTGCACCCCGATCTGCCCTGCGAGCAGACCCGCCATCGCCATTTCCAGCATAGAACAGGAAGGCTGTGCTTCGTCCACGTGTCCCTGCTTCCCGCTCGTCTCCGAGACCTCGAGCCCTGAGCACCGGGCAGAGCTCTCTCCTTCCCCATCTCCGGGATCTCCAGAGCCCATATTCCCCTCTGCTTCCCTGATTCCTCTGGAGGCGCAGTCTCCCCCGTGTTCCCTAGGCCCTCCCCACGTCCTGTCCTCCCTGTTACCAACTACACCTCCCTGGACCCCACGCCCGAGCCCATTCTGCTCCACATGTTGATGGCAAGTCAGCATGTCTGCCCACACTGTTCACCCAAGCGCCAACTCACGATTCCATATTCCTAGTAGGCATTTCCAAGTGATGCCCCGGGAATGTCCTGCACCCAATGTACCCCTGGGCCTGGTCCGCATCCTATACTTAGGGTTCAAATTAATAAAACCATGTCTTCTTGTTTCCCAATAGATACATCTCAGAAATTAGCAAGTGGTATTACTATTTGTAATGTTTATTTACTTAGTTTCAGAGAGAGAGAGGAACAGAGAGAGAGAGGGAGAATGAGTGAGCAGGGAAGGGACAGAGAGTAAGAGAGAGAGAGAACCCCAAGTGGGCTAGGCACTGACAAGGGGGCTCAGTCTCAGAAACCATGAGATCATGACCTAAGCTGAAATCAAGAACTGAACGCTAATCTGACTGAGCCACCCAGGAGACCCAGTGGTATTACTATTTTTAATTGTCAAAACAGAGGCTGAATTACACTCAAAATAGCTTTAGTGAATCCAGAAGGGACAAATCCAGCCATCCTGTAGTAACCACACAGATCCAGTTACAAGATTAGAGCTTCACCTTAAAGGAGGCATTAGGCAATTCTGGCAGCGGAGGCAAACAGTAACTCTTGGTACCAAAAATGTGCACATTTCAGAAGACCACTGATAGTAGACTAGACCACCTCTAGGTACATATACGAGTTATATGGTTTTACATAATTTATCATTACTGATAAGTGGGTATTACACTTAAAAATACATTCGGCACAAGGAATGAGGAAGTCATCCTCATAAACAAAGAACAAAAAGAACATTGGAGTTATGCCAGAGTAATGATGTTCTTTAGTTTTCATGGTGAGGGGTTCTTGAGAGGCTAAAAGAGGGGCGTCAGAGACTTCTCCCTGCAGATGCCCTAAGGCCCACACACAACGCAGTGTGAGCAGTGCGGGAAGCTCCCCCGGGTGCCTCGGGGGTCACTTCTGCAGATGCTTTCACCGGGGAGCCGGCGAGTGTGACGTCAAATTCACCGCGGAGGATGGATGGACGGAAGACGATAAAGTGCATCTCTACCCTTACGGCTTTGGGCGAACGAGAGTGACTGAACCACAAATGAATGAAAAATGCCTTCAGGGTCACACGCACGGCTTGGACTTGGGGTCACGCAGATTTGCAGCCTTCCCCCACGGACACCAGACAGCAGTCCCCGACACCGACTGGCACACACCACCCGCCAGACACTGAGCTCCCTCCGCTCACTCGCCCACAGGGAGCCTGGGCTCTAACGGGGGACGTGAGGCCCAGGCCCGACGTAACACCACTCGCTCAGAGTCACAGGAAGGGAAGTGTGGTGTCACCAGAAAACGTAGGAAGCTTGAGTGCAGCCACCAGAGAACAGTCTTGGCCGGGACTCATGACCATGGCGAGACGTTTTCACCCTCGGACCTCGGTTCTGTCAGATCTGTAAAATGGGGAGAGTGCCTCACCCGAGCAAGTGGGGACCGTGTGTGAAGAAGACGTGAAACCCCAGTTCGGCACCTTCAGGCTGAACTCGTCAAAGGCAGGTTCCCTCCTTTTCCCATAATCCTGAGCAGATCTTACAATGCGATGAGGTCAAGCAAATCCTGAGGGTCCAAGAGAGTCCTGGAGGTACACGTAGCTGACAGTCTCAAAACATTCTCCATCCTAATCATACACGGGCTACAAAATTGACCGCTTCATTTCGTTTATTTGCAGTTTTTATAATTCCCTCAGCCACACTCTGAGGTAGTTATTACCGTCTCTGCAGAAAAAAATGAGTGTCAGAGAATATAGACTGAGGGTCGATTCCAGGCCACAGTCGCGTGTCACATGTAAATCGTGTGGAGCCTGTACCCCCAGTGTCTAGGCCTTCGGGCTTCTTCAGCATCTTAGCAGCTCGCTCCTTTGGATACAGCTCTGGCTTTGAATACATTTCCCCTTAAAGCGAATCATCAAAGCCTCCCTTGGCTACTTAGAAAACATAAGTGGACACATCGCTCGATGTTATGGGCCCGGAGCCGTGTCACAAATGGCCTGTCGACCAGCAGAACCGAATTCCCGTTTCTATTTCTGGTTTATATCTCCTACTTCTTTATCCATAGCCTACGATTCACTGGCTGGTCTCTTCATTGGTGAACTTGCAGGTCAAGGGTAGATTTACTACTGGAGTGACACAGGGCCCTCCGGTTTACGTACACACCAATATTCAAGGTGCACACTTCCATCTTTCAGACGCGTGCAGGTGGGAGAACGGGGGATGCGAGGGGACTGACGGCAAGAGTCCCCTGCAGGCTGAGGGTTAATCATTCTGAAAATGAAAAATGTATCACAGAAAATACAGAAGCGATTTAAGTGGAAGCCAGCAAAGCTCAACTTTATTAGTCAGGTCTCTGTTGGATGAATGTGGTCCGTGGTACTTCCTGCCACATTCCTGTGCGCATCGGGACGCAGACCACAGGACTCTTGCTGTGAGGACTTCATCACCCCCGGTTCCCTTTCCCAGCCTGCACTGGAAGAAGCCCTGGAAGGCAATATCCAGCAGAACTTTCCAGGATGACGGAAATGGCCTATCTTTGCGACTTCTAGCACCGTAGCCCCGAGCCTAGACACGCAGGGCTGTCAGGCAAGGACGGACTTATTGTTATTGGGGCAAAATATACAAAACCTAGACTGTGACAGTTTCATCATTCTCAAGCGGACAGTTCTGTGGCATCCAGTCTGTTTGGTTTGGCTATTCAGCCGTCACCAGCGGTCATTTCCAGAAATGTTTTCATCTTGTAGAACGGCAAGTCTGTACCCATTATGCAATGAGTCTGGATACCCCATGTGATGGGACCTGTACAACTCTCATGCCTGGCTCACCTCCCTCGGCATCAGGGCCTCAGGCTCTGTCCGTGTCCCAGCACGGGTTGGAATCCCTTTCCTCCCGAAGCGCTCGGACAGCACGTTACTTTGTCTTTCTGCCTGGGATGGACACTTGGGTGGCTCCCACCTTTGGGCTATGACAAGTAATGCTTCTGCGGACATGAGCGCAGATAACTTTCTGAGACCTCTGGAAGTAAATTGTTAACTTCATTAGATCCTCACTAAGTTAAATGCAAGGAGCCGCAGAGGCCCATGGCCAGCTTCTTGGACAGCAGCCTGCGGTTTGTGTGGACCACGGGGTCCATCTGGCAGCTCTCCCGTCACGCTTTGCTGTGACAAACAGGAAGGTGGGGAGCGTTCAGCATCTTCACAGCGGGTCGGGCCTCTGCTTCGTCGGGCCGCGTGCAATTTGAGTCGCTCAGAAAGCAGGGCCACGGCAGACGTGCCCCGCGTGGCCGACAGTGCAGTGCAACGCTTTCATGTCTTGCTGTTCTTCTCCCTGCAGAACCAGAGCCCCCTGCCTGGGCCCGTCCTCTGTCTCTGGACCCGAATGCCACCGACCGCTCCGCCATTAGGATCAATATCCCAGCCATTATGTTGGCAAAGAGGCAGCAAATCACATTTACGTGGATTGTCAGCCTCATTATTATAAGCAGGTGGCGGCCCGTGCACTACAATGAGGGCCCGAAAAGACGGACATTATTTCAAATTAAAATCTATAATGCTAATACACATCTCCGCGTCCTCGTGCGGGCCCGAGTGCATTAATCTTCTGAAGGATTTGCTGATGTGCGTGCTGCTCTGGCTGTTTTCACATGAGTGGAGCTAAAAGGAGGCCTTTTAGTGGAGACTGGTTAACATTTATTCATACAGATTGATAAAAGCCAACATGCAATTTTCTTCACTAGCGGCTCCTAATGGGAATTAATGGGCATTTTAAAGAGAAATTCCAAGTTCAAGGAACCCAGAAAGGAACCCTCCGAGCCCGGCCAAGGCAGTGTCATGCCCCTCTGCCGACCACCAGGTCATCAGACTTTGTACCCATTCACGGCACGCACGGGCTCGTGTAGTCCGAGGCGGAACGGAAATACCACAGGGCACCGCCCCGAGGGGAGCCTCGGTTCAAGGGAGGATTTTCCCCAACGAGTGTGGAATTTGGGCTTTCCGATTGGAAAACAGGGTGAAGAAAAGTTTTTATGAAAAGATTGGTGACCGCTTTGTAGCTCTCTGTGAAAGGCAGCAAGTGCTTCAGGCTTCCAAAGAAGGTATTTTTTTAAACCATAAACCCACGAGTTATCTTTTCTCTTACAAAGTGATACATGGATTCGACTCACAAAGCATTTGAACAAATGAAACTTTAACCTTCGATGGGATTGTTTTTGTTCAGGTTCGGATTCTCCAGTTATTCCTCTCAAGGTGCTCGGAAATGTATCAGGTTGAAGGATGTGTCGAAGCATCAGAGTGCATAGAATGTTCTGATGTGACAACTGTGTTTATTTTCTTTTTTAATATTTAAGGAGGTGACTTAATTGCTAAGAAGCATACCCACTTGAATTCATGTGTAACCCAAAACAGGAATATTTCCCTAATAGACTGGAAACTATATTTTTAACAAAACAATAACTTTTTTTTCAGTACAGAAGAGTCTTTAAACATAGGAAAGTATGTAAGACATAATTTATTAATTAGGATAATGAGGAGGTGGTATAATTATGGGCTGGAAGTGACATCTGCACTGAAAAGATTCCAATTAATGAGAAAAAAATCATCTGCCAGGACGGGTCAGAACCAAAGATGCAGGCCAGTGGGTGAGTTTGTACAGAGATGCTCATAAGATAAGCCTGCTTGTCTGTGTTCCTATTAAAGAGGTTAATTACACACCCCATTCAATAAAACCAAATGAGGTAATGTCTTGTTTATCCAATAACCCTCACTCATGTCGGCGGGCCTGGCGCCCAGCTACAAAACCTCACAGATGGAACCCGGGCCTCAGAGCTGCGAGGGACCAGCTTTAACCTAGTCCTTGCACGTAACTCAGCAAAAAGAATCAATCGTGGAATTTCAGAAAATAGAGAACTTTAGGGATCATTTACTCTGACTCTCTAATTTTCCAGATGAGAAAAACTGGGGCCTGGATGGTCACACGTGTGATTGGGCAGCGCACAGGCCACACTGGTCTGGGTCACACGGAACAGCTCCACGCAGGGTCCCCTGGGGCTTCAAGGGCACCTCTGAGCCTCCCTGGGCGGTGCTGCCGGGACAGCCATGGGTTTGGGAGAGCACGATGGGCAGAATTTCCGACCACGATTCTCTCGCCATGATGGAAATCCCCTCCTTTGAGGGTGGGCCCTGCAGACACGGGTGGCTTAAACAGCAGGAATGTGCTGTCTCCCGGCTCGAGGAGCAAGGCTGAAGCGTCAGCAGGCCTGGCTCCTTCTGAGGCTGGAGGGAGAGGCTGGTCCAGGCCACCGCCCTGGCCTCCGGGGACTTGCTGCAAACGTTGGAATTCTGGGGCTGCTGGAACATTCCCCTACCTCTGCCTTCATGTTCACACAGCTTCCCTTGAGTGTGTGTAGGTGTCCATGTCCCCTCCCCTTTTATAAGGACACGCGTCACATGGGTGTAGAGTCTGCCTTAATGATGTCACCTTAATTTAACTGTATCTGCATAGACCCTCTTTCCAAATGAGGTCTTAGTCACAGATCTAAGGGGTAAGCCTGGAAGTTATTTGGGGGAAACATTTCAACCCACAGGATTTTGGGGGTTCTGCAAGTGCAGTTGAAGCGCCCCATCAGACGAATTTTAGGTATTCAAAAGGTGGCTATCCTGGTGTACTTGACCTCCCTGGGTGAGTCCTTTATTCATTCATTTATTTGTTTGTTTATTTATTTTTAATGAGTATGTCAGTAGACTAACACCTCTTTTTTTTTTAACTTTTATTTATTTTTGAGAGACAGACAGAGCCTGAATGGGAGAGGAACAGAGAGAGAGACATGGAATCTGAAGCAGGCTCCAGGCTCCGAGCTATCAGCACAGAGCCCGACTTGGGGCTCGAACTCACAAACCACGAGATCATGACCTGAGCTGAAGTCAGATGCTCAGCCGATGGAGCCACCCAGGCATCCCTGGGGTGAGTCCTTTAAAGAAAAATGTGGAAGGGAGTGGTTCCACAGGGCAGGTGACCCCCAGCACAGGGTCCAGAGTCCTGACCTGCTGACACTGAGCTGACCGATGTGCACAGTTCCAGGCTGGTTTGTGCTGGTTTGTGATGCGTCAGGAGGTGACTAGTACAGACTGGACTCTCCACTTACACTACGTGAGGTCCTCACGTACGAGATTGAAATATGTTACATAAACGAAAGTTCTTCCCCAACCGACAATGCCAAAATGTCTCTATTTTAGCAAAGTACAATATTGGATAACTCAGAACTATCAAAAAGAAAAAGGCAAATTTTGTGATGTTATAAGTTGAAGGAACATGGAACATATATCAGACAGGTCAATGCCATCATGACTTTGTTGAAGAAAAACTTGGCTCAAGAGACGTTTCAGTTTATTGAAAAATGCAGTTGTATGGAAAACTTCCACATCTTTTTAAAAAATTGTTGTAATGTTTATTTCTAAGAGAGAAACAGACAGAGCACGAGTTGGGGAGGGGCAGAGATCGAGGGAGACAGAATCGGAAGCAGGCTCCAGGCTGTCAGCACAGAGCTCAACGCGGGGCTCAAACACATAAACTGCAAGATCATGACCTGAGCTGAAGTCAAACACCCAACCGACTAAGGCACTCAGGCGCCAAGAAAAACTTCCATTTCAGCAATACCAGAGGCTCAATCAATTATTTCAGAGCTCAGTTTTAGCTAAAGAAGTGATCCAAGATCTCATGGATCAAATTGTTAGAGCATTTCCCCCAAAAGCTAAAACAAATCTATAAACTGTTGTTGTTATGATTTTAGACATCTTGTAGCTCCCGCTGACATTCGTGTCCCTATGTGGGGGCTCATTCGTGCATCCCACATTCACCACCATGGCTCAATGTCGACTACAGACTCTGTACTTTTCTGGGGACTGAAACGAAAATAGAAATTTCCCTCTTTTGTGGAGGTTACATTTGAGCGGGAATGAAGTTTCTATCATCATAGTAAACTTCACATTTATTATTTTCTCAATATCTAGCATAAATCCTCACTAAATTCTAAGACATGTTTAGCTATTGTAATATACATGTTTCAAAACAAAGATGTGCCTTTGCTTACACCTTCCTTGTCCTTTGGGAGGTTTGGAGGGGATGAGTATTCAAGCACTGGCCGTACTCTGCCTGACGTGTGCATCAGAGCGTCTGGCCCGAGAGCCAGCGCTGGCCAGGCCCTTGTCCGCCACGTCGTCTGGGCTGAGTCTCAGCTTCCCTGTCGTAAACAAAGGAGTGACAGCACCCGCTTCCCAAGGCTGTTTGGATGCTACACAAGGTGACCTGTGTGAAAGGAATCCGTGCTCTGAGGCCTGAGACTTGCAGGCCTGGCATTCACTCACACTTGCTTCCAACCTCCCCTAGTGCACGATGTGCGTTCATGACCGTCTTTCAAATAAAATCCTTCATATTAAAAAAAGGAGAGAGAAAATCCATTCATGCCGATACACTTAGACTGTAGGAAGTCATAAAGCAGGGGTCAGAGTGGAAGACACTGCAGTTTGTCCCCTGGAAGGTTCTCTGCTACAGTCAGCTCACCCACTCCACCCTGTAAGGGCAGGCCCCCCCCCCTCTCTCTCTCTCTCTCTCTCTCTCTCTCTCTCTCAATATCTCCCTCTTTCCCGTTCCACTGTATGATGGTCCAGTCCCTGGAGTGGATGTGCTGGAGACCCACGTGCACCAGAGCAGCCTGAGGACGGGCCGAGGTTCCCAGACACAGGAAAGGGTCCTACGTGAACCTACGTGCCAGGGAGTCAGGGCTTGTGAGTCCTCGAGAGCATCATGGCCTACTGTGACTAACATGTGTCACCTTGAAAACCGCGGCTGACCCGGCTCCTGCTCGGACGGCGCTGCCCTGGAGTGGGGGGTGCGCTCTTCCTGACCCGGGTGTTGTCTTCCCCGCCGCCTTGAACCCCCTTCCGTGAGCATCTGGTCTCCCCCCTACACGGAAAGTGCTCCCTGAGAGGCCGCGCTGATCTTCCCCTCGTGAAATGCAATGGCCGCGTCTCGGTCCGACGCGCCTGCCCCACGGGCAGCCTGTGCGGTGCTCGGCCAGTGCACCCTGGTCACAGGTCTCTAACTCGCGAGGTCTTGGAACACAGCGCCCGTCCCGGGTTCCCGGGACCTCGCCGGCCACCCCTGCTCAGAGGGAGGAGCAACTTGCTTGAGACTTTTTTCAATCCCCAGCCTCCCGGAGCGGGTGTGCCGCGTGGCAGTCCTCAGTCTTGCTGTCTGGATTCTTCCCTACGATGCTGTCGAGAACTCCAAGTTTCTACTTCTCGGCCTGGCTTTCCTCTGAGCCTTTCACTTTGGGGAGTATTCTGTGTGGACCAAGCCCACAGATCCTGATGGCCATGCTCTAGCTAGGCAGTGTGTTATCACCGCGGTGCTCTGCAGACAAGGAAACTGAGGCACAGGGAAGAAGCGATCTAGCTGAATTTGGAATCAAACCCAGGTTCTTGGGTTGGTATTCTTTTAACTTAATTTTTAATGTTTATTTCTGAGAAAGAGAAAGAAACAGAGCATGAGCAGGGGAGGGGCAGAGAGAGAGGGAGACACAGAATCTGAAGCAGCTCCAGGCTCTGAGCTGTCAGCACAGAGTTGGATGCGGGGCTCAAACTTCTGAACCGTGAGATCATGACCTGAGCCGAAGTTGGAGCTTAACTGACTGAGCCCCCCAGGCGCCCCCTGGGTTGGGGTTCGTAACTCCTAGTCCAGTCAACTCTAAATGGCCAGTAGTAAGTCTCTTAGGAGGGAGAAAGCTCCAGGTTTTCAAATGTTCGGTTATTGATTCTCCGGCTTACTCCATGCATATTTTGGCTCTGTTCATTCAGTAAATAATTATCAACCCCTTCACATGTATCACAGGAGGACTCACGTTTGTACCACAATTCATGATCTGCACAATGATTTCAATATGCTTTCTTGGGTGTTTTTCCCAGGAAGGCCCCATAAGGTAAGAGAACAAGGATTTTTGTTACTAAGTCAACTTCCTGGATCAGCTTCAACTTGAGCAATTTTTTCCCTCCAACTCACAGCATCCAAAAAGCCCTCTTGGGGGGCCCCCTCTGGTCGCGTAAGGATGCCTCAGACGCCCTATCTCGTTCACATCCCGTTCTGTGTGCCTCACCCGGAGCCTGCGGCCGTGAGCTCTCTGGGCAGCCGCATTCCAGGCCCCGAGCACTTCTCCACCCGGGGCACTGCCTTTGCCAACCGCTCAGCTAGCTGCGCCTCGGCTCTGTCCCGGAGGCCGCAGGGACCCAAAGCAGGAAGTCAGGGCCAGAAGCTGGCTTCTCCGAATCCGGTGGGGAGATTTCCAGGCACTCTGTGCTGCGGTCCCCGGGCCAGGCTGACGGCAAACGCTGCCTTGCTGTGCAGGTTAGCCCGTTAGGCCTCTCACTTGGGTAGCGGCTTGGTTTTCCCCCCGTCTTGTTTTCAGAGCCGGCACAGACACAGTCGGCCTAACTCCAGTGCTCTGATCATAAACCTCCATGTTAATATTGCCCCTTTAAATCAAGTGTTTATGGGTCCTATAAGCGCCACCTGGAAATTTTACCTTAAGGTCCTGAAGTCATTTGGCTACAAATTACTTAATATTTTCTTGCACCTATTTCCGTGGCCTGGATTTGATTACTCCTAATTGTCGTCAGTGCCCCGCTGCATTCCAGACGTGCGCCGTTTCAGTCACCCCAGCAGCCACATACTTCATGTTCATGTTCAGAATCAGAGAGGGCAGAGTTCTAGGCCATGCACGCTCTCCCAACCCCGGGGTGAGACTTTGGACCCCCCCCAGTCCCCCATTGTGCACGCACCCCTCATCCTTCCTCCAGGGCGGACGGTGGATTCCCTGGCCGAGGCCTGTCTTTTCCTCCTAAGAGTAGGGCCGGGTTCACGCAGCGCATCACAGATGCCGTGCGAGGGGCTCCTTTGCGATTAGTGTAGGTGACGGCCCCCAGTATACATTTGATCATCCGGTGAATCCTGGGCCTGACTACAATTCTGTGTGGCTCCTGCCTTTAGGAGGCCACGGAGACGATTCCTGCTACGATCTGGTGATTCCAGGAGGCTGCTTCAGCTCCAGGCAGTGCCTCGGTGGGAGAAGCACTCCGAGCGGATGTTGTCAACCCCCAGCCCCCGTCCTGACACCTCCCGGTGCCCCCTCCGCACCCCCGCTCAGCCTGTGGCATGAGCAATCCCAGTGGCTGCTCCTCAGGCCTGTCAAAGGTGCAGGAGAAGGAAGCGGCGTTTCGGCAGGAGGCGAGACTCGGGTCACCCTCTGACTTGGCTCTGACCTTCTCCGCTCAAAACGCCTCTGCTTCCTTCAAGAGTGAGGGGCCTGACAGAGGCGAGGCCCAGGCCCGCAGCCTTCCCACTCCGGGTTTTCAAAAACTGGAGACCCTTCCCCTCTGCTCCTCATTCCCTTCAAAAGTACTGACGGATTTCCAGGTTTAATTTGACCGACATTTCTGCCCCAGGATCGGGGGCGCGAGGCCCGGGACGGCCGTGCTGGCTGGCCTCCTCCTTCCGAGCACCAGTCGTGTCTGCTGGACACTCAGACTCAAGCTCCAGGGACTCTGGGGCCTCGTAAAATGAGCTGGATTCCTACCGTGCTCTTTTCTTCTTTATCTCCAAAATCCAAGCAAATCGTTACCTGTGATTAAATGGAAATTGTCCACAATAAGAAACCAGAAGGGAGTGAAGTGAAGTCTTTTCAATATCCTAAGCTTCTAGAAAAGAAAGTGAGGTCAGATGATTTCATATTTTGATGTAGATTTAGATGCTGTCACTTTTCAGTTTCCTTCAAGAAAAAACAGGGGTAAATCATAACAAGACAAAATGAAACAACACACACACACACATACACACACACACACCAGACATAGTGTTGAAATAATTTGGACCATGCTTTCAATAAATAAGTCTTAAATTAATGAAATAAAGACATCCTTGTTTTATCTTTAATGATTAATATCAGCTATATTAGGGGCACTCGAATGGCTCTGTGGGTTAAGCATTCAACTCTTGATTTCAGCTCAGATCGTGATATTAAGGTTTGTGGGTTCAAGCCCCATATCCACAAACCTGGAGAAACCAGTATTATTTGCTAATGATTTTAGCTGTAAATTTAATGGATCACCCGCTTTTTAAAAAACAAACACAAACAAAATAACAGGAAAGGTATGTGTTTGCGGCACTATGCTGAAGACTGAGGGGCATCCCCAGCCAGCCCTAAGGGGACCTGGGAGAGGCTGGCGGGTCCCCAAGCCACAGCCAGAGAGATGGATATCACAGGAGGGCCGACCAAGCCACACACGGGCTGCAGAGAGCTCAGGGAATAAGAAGCAAAGCTTCCGGGGGCGCCTGGGGGCTCAGCCGGGTAGGCGTCTGAGTCTTGATTTCAGCTCAGGTCATGGTCTCACGACTCCTGAGCTGGAGCCCCACGCGGGGCTCGGTGCTGACGGTGCAGAGCCTGCTTGAGATCCCCTCTCCCCCTTCTCTGTCCCTCCCCCTTCAGAATAAATAACTAAACTTTTAAGAAAGGAAGCGAGAGTTCTAGAAGAGAGCAGACACACCTTCCAGGAAATGCAGACATCAGTCCCACTGTTTCCTGGCTCCTTTCCCTGGAACGAAGCCCCCGGCTGCGCCAACGAAACTCAACCCTTTTCCTGCAGCGAATCTTCCGAGATCGAGTCTCAGGCCCTCCAGGGGCCAAGGACTCCTCTTCCCTCCCTCCCCCTGCCCCCTCGGCGGGCCACCTCCTCACAAACCTGGACTCGGGCTCCTCCCAGACCCATAGGAAGCGGAAGGCCGCCCCACGCCGCCCCCGCCGCCCCCTGCCTCAGTGCTCGGTGAGCAGATGGCTCCCCTCGCAGAGGGCAGGGCCATCTCCAGCCCGCTTCTCCACCTCCGCTGTCCACCCTAAGCCACCCGCTCCCTACTTTTCTCCTGCATATACTTTCTACAGAGCACGTCTGTTCCAGTTCCACATCTGCCCCAAACTCGCTCTAAGCAGTTGTCCCCGCGCTGTCCAAATACCGCACAGGCTCTTTCCTTGTGTGTGTCAAGCTCAGCCGCACCGTAGAGTTACATCAAGTTTTCAAAATACGTTGATGCCTGGGCTACACCCGAGACCAATTAAGTTAGAACGTGTGGGAGGAGGCGCTGGGATTCCCGGCTCCCGGGGGGACTCCAGGGCGCAGCCCCGGTGTGGAAAGTTCACCCCACTTCAGTCTACCTGACAGACGAGTTTGAGAAATGAGCTTAACAGGCGAAAAGTGCATCTTGCTCAGCAGGGGCACCGTCACGCTTCCTCTCCCGCCCCCACCCTCTGGAGCCGGAAATCCCGCGACCCCGTAGGTCCCCACGCTCATTTACTTGCGTGGTTATATTTGAATGGATCTCAGATACTGAAGATTGGGTCATGCTAACTTGGATTGATGGTGCTTGCTTTCTCCGTTGTCTGTGACAGCTTCCTTTTACTGTGCACGTTAGCTCATTATTTTTAATACTATAACTCATTCTCATGAACCCACTCTCAAAAATCAAGTGTGACTTTGACAATACCTTCCGTGGACCTAGAAGCTCCTGTCCATCCTTTCCCCCTGCCTTCCCATACCCCTGACGAAAGCCAACTTCCATCTTCTGTTCATTATTCTCTGACTTTTTCCTTAACACATGATTTCAACCCTATGCATCCCTATACTTACCGGTATATTGAAGTTTTCTTTTAACTTATCAAAATTACTTTGCCAAATGCATCTGTATTATTGTGTTAGGCACCAGAGAGACAGGAAAACAGAGACAGAGACAGAGAGAAACAGAGAGAGAGAGAGAAGAGAGACTTATTCTAATGAATTCCCATGGGATTGTGGGGGCTGGTAAATCTGAATTTGTATGAGGGGGGCAGATTGGAAATTCAAATAAGAATTAGTGATTCAGTTATGAGTGTGCCTCTGCAGGCCTGAGGGCTGGAAACTCAAGAAGAGTTTCTGAGTTAGTTTTGAAAAGAAACTTATTTTTGTTCTTAAGGCCTTCAACTGATTGGACGAGACTCGTCCACATTATGGAGGCTATTTTTCATTACTCAAAGTCTACTGATTTAAATGCTAAATGTCCACCAACTGGTGAGTGGATAAAGAAGATGTGGTTTATACGTGCAATGAGATACTACTTGGCAAAGACAAAGAATGAAATCTTGCCACTTGCAGCAGCGTGGATGGACCTGGAAGGTGTTATGCCGAGTGAATTAAGTCAGCCAGAGAAGGACAGATACATGTTTTCACTCATATGTGGAACTTGAGAAATTTAAGAGAAAACCATGGAGGAAGGGAAGAGGAAAAAATAGTTACAAACAGAGAGGGAGGGAGGCAAAGCATAAGAGACTCTTAAATACAGAGAACAAACTGAGGGTGGATGGGGTTGGGGGAGGGGGAAATGGGGGATGGGCACTGAGGACGCACTCGTTGGGATGAGCCCTGGGTGTTGTCTGTAAGCGATGAACCACAGGACTCTACCCCAAAACCAAGAACGCACTGTACGCATCTCATGTTGGCCAACGTGACAGTAAATTATATTTAAAAAAAATAAATGCTTATCACAGCCAACAGCGTCTTCACTGTAAGACCAAACAGCTGGCCACCGTTGTTGAACCAGGCTGACACATGACAGTAACTGACCAAGGACGTGTTGGGCTTCCAATTCTCCCCCTCTGTTGTACGCCATCATATTAATTGGTTTTGACAAGTATCATATAGCCCATTATGTAAAAACATCACAATTTATTTATTGATTCTCCAGCTGGTGGGTATTAGGTAATCTCCAGGTCACCGCTGCTCTCAACTTCGATGTGACAGGCGTGCGTGCCCTGGCCCTCTTGTGCAAGAGCCTCCCCTGGACATGTTCCTGCAAGTGGACTGTGGGTTGGGAAATAAGTGAGCAGTCAACCTGAGGAACTACACCAAGTGTCCCTGCCGAGAAGTGGCACCATTGTCATAATTAGGCGTCACATAGTAGAAGAAATTCTCTGAATCAACATCTTTTTGGACATTTCTTAATTTTCAGCAGTAAAATAGGTTATATAAAGGTTATTTCATGTAAGTCTCGGTCTATATTTTCCTATCAATAATGATGTTAAACTTCTTTTTATGTATTTTTTGGCCATTGACTTTCTTTTTCTGTGAAGTGTTTATTCATATATTTTGCTCACTTTTAACCGATTTGTATTTTCTCACCGATGTGTAGCCTTCTTTATATATTCTTGATCCCAAAGTTTTATTTGTTATGTGTATTACAGAAGTGTTTTCCAAGTTTGTAACTTTTTTCCACTCTGTTTATGGTGTGTTTTCATATATAGAAGTTTTAAATTTTACTGTAGTCAAATTTACTAAGCTTTTCTTTTGTAGTTAATAGTTTTGGTGTATTGTTTAAGAAATATTTCCAATATCAAGGTCTAAAAGATATCGATACTTTTACCAATACTTTAAAAATTTCATTTAAAATACTTAAGTTCTTAATCTATCAGGAGTTATCTGGAGTTATTTTTTATATGTCTTATATGTAGGAATGCCAATAAATCTTTTTCTTTATGGTGAATCAGGTTTCCGGTTCCATTTATTAAGTAATCCTCTTTTTTTCCCCACTCATCTCTCAAGCCCTCTGTCACACACCAAGTTTCCTTACCTGCACAGACTCTATTCTATTGTATGCTTGCTGCATTAATTAAGAATATTCAATTCTGCCATAGAGACAAAATAAACAAATTACTATAACAATCAGAAAAACTCTTACAGTGAGTTAGGTAGAGATGGTAAGCGAGTAGTCTGTGTGTAAGCTTTTCTTAACTAGAATACATATGTATTTGTTGGAAATAGAAGTTTTAAAAAGCCGGGACCAGTGTGTGTTGTTCACAGAAAGTGAAGGACAGAAGAACCGAGTTAACAGTCAGCAGCCACGCCCTGGCCTGCCCCCCCTACGCCGACGGCACATCCATCAGTGACACCATCGACACTGCAGAGTCGCCCAGCGTAGCAGCCATGAGCATAGGGAGGGTGGACAGAAATGAGATGGCGGAGGTGAGCAGGGCTGAACCACCTGCGGCTTCATATCCTACAAGAGGAGCTTTATTTTATCCTCAAAAGAGATGAAAAGGTGAAGAGACAAAGTCTCTGTTGTTTGTTTTGTTTTGTTTGCTCGGACAATCTCAATGTCGGAGAACTCCTAATAATTGGTGCAGATGCTCTGCTCTCAGGAGGTGGAGCGCGAATCCCCCTCCGGACGTGCGGGCCGTCCTTCGTGACTCATTGCCACAGAGCACAGCGTGGAAGGCGAAGGAAGTCTCTGCAGAGGAGCCGCACAGACGGGCCCTCAGTGGGGCCACCACGGCCGACAGCAGCGGTGCCGAGTCCCCGACGGCGTGGCCTGAGGACGTGCGGTGACCCGGAGGACCCCTCGTCTCCGCTGCGGAGCGCCCGCAGCCCCAGCCTGGGCAGGAGGAGAGCACGGACAAATCCCAGCGGAGAAGACCCGTTTCTCCTCTCGAGGGTCAGGAGCACCCCGCGCATGGGAAGTGAGAGGTCACAGCCACAGCGGCCCCGGGGCCGGGTGCCCACATGCCCTGCGGTGTCTCGGATGGGACCCGGGACACGGCAGCGACGTCAAGTAAAAACGGAGGAAACCTGACGGAAGCCCGCCGCTTAGGTAGTAAAAAGAATCGGGTATCAGTAGGGTCCTGAGTTGTGCCGAACGCCTCACCCTAA